>NC_069505.1:594203138-594285322 GCF_027579735.1 Bombina bombina | reverse complement strand
ACATGTACATAACACAGTACACAGTATATTATACATGGTACATAACACAGTATATTATACATGGTACATAACACAGTACACAGTATATTATACATGGTACATAACACAGTACACAGTATATTATACATGGTACATAACACAGTACACAGTATATTATACATGGTACATAACACAGCACATAACACACAATACACAGTACACAGTATATTATACATGGTACATAACACAGTACACAGTATATTATACATGGTACATAACACAGTACACAGTATATTATACATGGTACATAACAGTACACAGTATATTATACATGGTACATAACACAGTACATAGTATATTGTACATGGTACATAACACAGTACACAGTATATTATACATGGTACATAACACAGTACACAGTATATTATACATGGTACAGAACACAGTACACATTATATTATACATGGTACATAACACAGTACACAGTATATTATACATGGTACATAACACAGTACACATTATATTATACATGGTACATAACACAGTACACAGTATATTATACATGGTACATAACACAGTACACAGTATATTATACATGGTACATAACACAGTACACAGTATATTATACATGGTACATAACACAGTACACAGTATATTATACATGGTACATAACACAGTACACAGTATATTATACATGGTACATAACACAGTACACAGTATATTATACATGGTACATAACACAGTACACAGTATATTATACATGGTACATAACACAGTACACAGTATATTATACATGGTACATAACACAGTATACAGTATATTATACATGGTACATAACACAGTACACATTATATTATACATGGTACATAACACAGTACACAGTATATTATACATGGTACATAACACAGCACACAGTATATTATACATGGTACATAACACACAATACACAGTACACAGTATATTATACATGGTACATAACACAGTACACAGTATATTATACATGGTACATAACACAGTACACGGTATATTATACATGGTACATAACAAAGTACACAGTATATTACACATGGTACATAACACAGCACACAATATATTATACATGGTACATAACACACAATACACAGTACACAGTATATTACACATGGTACATAACACAGTACACAGTATATTATACATAGTACATAACACAGTACACGGTATATTATACATGGTACATAAAGTACACAGTATATTACACATGGTACATAACACAGTACACAGTATATTATACATGGTACATAACACAGTATATTATACATGGTACATAACACAGTACACAGTATATTATACATGGTACATAACACAGTACACAGTATATTATACATGGTACATAACACAGTACACAGTATATTATACATGGTACATAACACAGCACATAACACACAATACACAGTACACAGTATATTATACATGGTACATAACACAGTACACAGTATATTATACATGGTACATAACACAGTACACAGTATATTATACATGGTACATAACACAGTACACAGTATATTATACATGGTACGTAACACAGTACACAGTATATTATACATGGTACATAACACAGTACACAAGTATATTATACATGGTACATAACACAGTACACAGTATATTATACATGGTACATAACACAGTACACAGTAATATTATACATGGTACATAACACAGTACACAGTATATTATACATGGTACATAACACAGTACACAGTATATTATACATGGTACATAACCACAGTACACAGTATATTATACATGGTACATAACACAGTACACAGTATATTATACATGGTACATAACACAGTACACAGTATATTTTACATGTACATAACACAGTACACAGTATATTATACATGGTACATAACACAGTACACCAGTATATTATACATGGTAAATAACACAGTACACAGTATATTATACATGGTACATAACACAGTACACAGTATATTATACATGGTACAAACACAGTACACAGTATATTATACATGGTACATAACACAGTACACAGTATATTATACATGGTACATAACACAGTACACAGTATATTATACATGGTACATAACACAATACAAAGTATATTATACATGGTACATAACACAGTACACAATATATTATACATGGTACATAACACAGTACACAGTATATTACACATGGTACATAACACAGTACACAGTACATTATACACAGTACATAACACAGTACACAGTATATTATACATGGTACATAACACAGTACATAACACACAATTCGCAGCCTCAAGAAAACACTAAGTTATAGGGACACTAAACCCAATACACAGTACACAGTATATTATACATGGTACATAACACAATACACAGTATATTATACATGGTACATAACACAGTACACAGTATATTATACATGGTACATAACACAGCACATAACACACAATACACAGTATCTATAATGGTTACTACACAGTACACGTATATATACATGGTACATAACACAGTACACAGTATATTATACATGGTCAATAACAACAGTACACAGTATATTGATACATGGTACACTATACACAGTACACAGATATTATACATGGTACATAACACAGTACATAGTATATTATACATGGTACATAACACAGTACACAGTAATATATATACATGGTAAATTAACACAGTACACAGTATATTATATCATCGGTACATATCACAGTAAAAGTATACTTATACATGGTACATAACAACAGTACTCAGTTATATTAATAACTGGTACATAAACACAGTACACATTATATTATACATCGGTACATAACACAGTTACACAGTATATTTATACATGGTACATAGACAAGTACACAGTAATATATACCTCACATTGGCTACATCAACACAGTACACAGTATATTATACATGGTACATAACACAGTACACAGTATATTATACATGGTACATAACACAGTACACAGTATATTATACATGGTACATAACACAGTACACAGTATATTATACATGGTACATAACACAGTACACAGTATATTATACATGGTACATAACACAGTACACAGTATATTATACATGGTACATAACACAGTACACAGTATATTATACATGGTACATAACACAGTACACAGTATATTATACATGGTACATAACACAGTACACATTATATTATACATGGTACATAACACAGTACACAGTATATTATACATGGTACATAACACAGCACACAGTATATTATACATGGTACATAACACACAATACACAGTACACAGTATATTATACATGGTACATAACACAGTACACAGTATATTATACATGGTACATAACACAGTACACGGTATATTATACATGGTACATAACAAAGTACACAGTATATTACACATGGTACATAACACAGCACACAATATATTATACATGGTACATAACACACAATACACAGTACACAGTATATTACACATGGTACATAACACAGTACACAGTATATTATACATGGTACATAACACAGTACACGGTATATTATACATGGTACATAAAGTACACAGTATATTACACATGGTACATAACACAGTACACAGTATATTATACATGGTACATAACACAGTATATTATACATGGTACATAACACAGTACACAGTATATTATACATGGTACATAACACAGTACACAGTATATTATACATGGTACATAACACAGTACACAGTATATTATACATGGTACATAACACAGCACATAACACACAATACACAGTACACAGTATATTATACATGGTACATAACACAGTACACAGTATATTATACATGGTACATAACACAGTACACAGTATATTATACATGGCACATAACACAGTACACAGTATATTATACATGGTACGTAACACAGTACACAGTATATTATACATGGTACATAACACAGTACATAATATATTATACATGGTACATAACACAGTACACAGTATATTATACATGGTACATAACACAGTACACAGTATATTATACATGGTACATAACACAGTACACAGTATATTATACATGGTACATAACACAGTACACAGTATATTATACATGGTACATAACACAGCACACAGTATATTATACATGGTACATAACACAGCACACAGTATATTATACATGGTACATAACACAGTACACAGTATATTATACATGGTACATAACACAGCACACAGTATATTATACATGGTACATAACACAGTACACAGTATATTATACATGGTACATAACACAGTACACAGTATATTATACATGGTACATAACACAGTACACAGTATATTATACATGGTACATAACACAGTACACAGTATATTATACATGGTACATAACACAGTACACAGTATATTATACATGGTACATAACACAGTACACAGTATATTATACATGGTACATAACACAATACAAAGTATATTATACATGGTACATAACACAGTACACAATATATTATACATGGTACATAACACAGTACACAGTATATTACACATGGTACATAACACAGTACACAGTACATTATACACAGTACATAACACAGTACACAGTATATTATACATGGTACATAACACAGTACATAACACACAATTCGCAGCCTCAAGAAAACACTAAGTTATAGGGACACTAAACCCAATACACAGTACACAGTATATTATACATGGTACATAACACAATACACAGTATATTATACATGGTACATAACACAGTACACAGTATATTATACATGGTACATAACACAGTACACAGTATATTATACACGGTACATAACACAGTACACAGTATATTATACACGGTACATAACACAGTACACAGTATATTATACATGGTACATAACACAGTACACAGTATATTATACATGGTACATAACACATTACACAGTATATTATACATGGTAAATAACACAGTACACAGTATATTATACATGGTACATAACACAGCACACAGTATATTATACATGGTACATAACACAGTACACAGTATATTATACATGGTACATAACACAGTACACAGTATATTATACACGGTACATAACACAGTACACAGTATATTATACACGGTACATAACACAGTACACAGTATATTATACACGGTACATAACACAGTACACAGTATATTATACATGGTACATAACACAGTACACAGTATATTATACATGGTACATAACACAGTACACAGTATATTATACATGGTACATAACACAGTACACAGTATATTATACATGGTACATAACACAGTACACAGTATATTATACATGGTACATAACACAGTACACAGTATATTATACATGGTACATAACACAGTACACAGTATATTATACATGGTACATAACACAGTACACAGTATATTATACATGGTACATAACACAGTACACAGTATATTATACATGGTACATAACACAGTACACAGTATATTATTATACATGGTACATAACACAGTACACAGTATATTATACATGGTACATAACACAGTACACAGTATATTATACATGGTACATAACACTGTACACAGTAATATTATAACATGTTACATAACACAGTACACATTATATTAAACATGGTACATAACACAGTACACATTATATTATACATGGTACATAACACAGTACACAGTATATTATACATGGTACATTAACACAGTACACAGTATATTATACATGGTACATAACAACAGTACACAGTTATAATATACAGGGTACATAACACAGTACACAGTATATTATACATGGTACATAACACAGTACACAGTATATTATACTTGGTACATAACACAGTACACAGTATTATTATACATGGTACATAACACAGTACACAGTATATATTACATGGTACATAACACAGTACACAGTATATTATACATGGTACATAACACATGTACACAGTATATTATACATGGTACATAACACAGTACACAGTATATTATACATGGTACATAACACAGTACACAGTATATATACATGGTACATAACACAGTACACAGTATATTATACATGGTACATAACACAGTAGAAGTATATTATACATGGTACATAACACATTACACAGTATATTATACATGGTACATAACACAGTACACAGTATATTATACATGGTACAGTACACAGTATATTATACATGGTACATAACACAGTACACAATATATTATACATGGTACATAACACAGTACACACTATATTATACATGGTACATAACACAGTACACAGTATATTATACATGGTACATAACACAGTACACAGTATATTATACATGGTACATAACACAGTACACAGTACATTATACATGGTACATAACACAGTACACAGTATATTATACATGGTACATAACACAGTACACAGTATATTATACATGGTACATAACACAGTACACAGTATATTATACATGGTACATAACACAGTACACAGTATATTATACATGGTACATAACACAGTACACAGTATATTATACATGGTACATAACACAGTACACAGTATATTATACATAGTACATAACACAGTACACAGTATATTATACATGGTACATAACACAGTACACAGTATATTATACATGGTACATAACACAGTACACAGTATATTATACATGGTACATAACACAGTACACAGTATATTATACATGTACATAACACAGTACACAGTATATTATACATGGTACATAACACAGTATATTATACATGGTACATAACACAGTACACAGTATATTATACATGGTACATAACACAGTACACAGTATAATTATACATGGTACATAACACAGTACACAGTATATTATACATGGTACATACACACAGTACAGTACCACAGTATATATACATGGTACATAACACAGTACACAGACACAGTATATTATACATGGTACATAACACAGCACACAGTATATTTATACATGGTACATAACACAGACCACAGTATAGTACACATAGTATATACAAGGGAACATAACAACACAGTACACAGTATATTATACATGGTACATAACACAGTACACGTATATTATACATGGTACATAACACAGTACACAGTATATTATACATGGTACATAACACAGTACACAGTATATTATACATGGTACATAACACAGTACACAGTATATTATACATGGTACATAACACAGTACACAGTATATTATACATGGTACATACACACAGTACACAGTATATTATACATGGTACATAACACAGTACACAGTATATTATACATGGTACATAACACAGTACACAGTATATTATACATGGTACATAACACAGTACACAGTATATTATACATGGTACATAACACAGTACACAGTATATTATACATGGTACATAACACAGTACACAGTATATTATACATGGTACAAACACAGTACACAGTATATTATACATGGTAATAACACACAATACACAGTACACAGTATATTATACATGGTACATAACACAGTACACAGTATATTATACATGGTACATAACACAGTACACGGTATATTATACATGGTACATAACACAGTACACAGTATATTATACATGGTACATAACACAGCACACAGTATATTATACATGGTACATAACACAGTACACGGTATATTATACATGGTACATAACAAAGTACACAGTATATTATACATGGTACATAACACAGTACACAGTATATTATACATGGTACATAACACAGTACACAGTATATTATACATGGTACATAACACAGTACACAGTATATTATACATGGTACATAACACAGTACACAGTATATTATACATGGTACATAACACAGTACACATTATATTATACATGGTACATAACACAGTACACATTATATTATACATGGTACATAACACAGTACACAGTATATTATACATGGTACATAACACAGTACACAGTATATTATACATGGTACATAACACAGTACATAACACAGTACACAGTATATTATACATGGTACATAACACAGTACACAGTATATTATACATGGTACATAACACAGTACACAGTATATTATACATGGTACATAACACAGTACACAGTATATTATACATGGTACATAACACAGTACACATTATATTATACATGGTACATAACACAGTACACAGTATATTATACATGGTACATAACACAGCACACAGTATATTATACATGGTACATAACACACAATACACAGTACACAGTATATTATACATGGTACATAACACAGTACACAGTATTTTATACATGGTACATAACACAGTACACGGTATATTATACATGGTACATAACAAAGTACACAGTATATTACACATGGTACATAACACAGCACACAGTATATTATACATGGTACATAACACACAATACACAGTACACAGTATATTACACATGGTACATAACACAGTACACAGTATATTATACATGGTACATAACACAGTACACAGTATATTATACATGGTACATAACACAGTACACAGTATATTATACATGGTACATAACACAGTACACAGTATATTATACACGGTACATAACACAGTACACAGTATATTATACACGGTACATAACACAGTACACAGTATATTATACATGGTACATAACACAGTACACAGTATATTATACATGGTACATAACACAGTACACAGTATATTATACACTGGTACAATAACACAGTACACAGTATATTATTCATGGTACATAACACAGTACTCAGTACTATTATACAAGGTACATAAACACAGTACACAGTATATTATACATGGTACAAACACAGCACACAGTATATTTTACTTGGTACATAACACAGTACACAGTATATTATACATGGTACATAAACACAGTACAACAGTATATTAGACATGGTACATTACACAGTACACAGTATATTATACATGGTACATAAACACAGTACACAGTATATTATACATGGTACATAACACAGTACACAGTATATTATACATGGTACATAACACAGTAGAAGTATAATTATACATGGTAACATAACCACATGTACACAGTATATTATACATGGTACATAACACAGTACACAGTATATTATACATGGTACAGTACACAGTATATTATACATGGTACATAACACAGTACACAATATATTATACATGGTACATAACACAGTACACACTATATTATACATGGTACATAACACAGTACACAGTATATTATACATGGTACATAACACAGTACACAGTATATTATACATGGACAATAACACAGTACACAGTACATTATACATGGTACATAACACAGTACACAGTATATTATACATGGTACATAACACAGTACACAGTATATTATACATGGTACATAACACAGTACACAGTATATTATACATGGTACATAACACAGTACACAGTATATTATACATGGTACATAACACAGTACACAGTATATTATACATGGTACATAACACAGTACACAGTATATTATACATGGTACATAACACAGTACTCAGTATATTATACATGGTACATAACACAGTACACAGTATATTATACATGGTACATAACACAGTACACAGTATATTATACATGGTACATAACACAATACACAGTATATTATACATGGTACATAACACAGTACACAGTATATTATTCATGGTACATAACACAGTACACAGTATATTATACATGGTACATAACACAGTACACAGTATATTATACATGGTACATAACACAGTACACAGTATATTATACATGGTACATAACACAGTACACAGTATATTATACATGGTACATAACACACAATACACAGTACACAGTATATTATACATGGTACATAACACACAATACACAGTACACAGTATATTATACATGGTACATAACACAGTACACAGTATATTATACATGGTACATAACACAGTACACATTATATTATACATGGTACATAACACAGTACACATTATATTATACATGGTACATAACACAGTATATTATACATGGTACATAACACAGTACACAGTATATTATACATGGTACATAACACAGTATACAGTATATTATACATGGTACATAACACAGTACACAGTATATTATACATGGTACATAACACAGCACACAGTATATTATACATGGGTACATAACAGTACACAGTATATATCATACATGGTACATAACACAGTACACAGTATATTATCACATGGTACAAGTAAGGTACATAACAGGAATACAGTATATATACATGGTACATAACACAGTAACAACAGTATAATTTATACATGGTACATAACACTCACACGTATATTATACCATGGAACATAACACAATCAGATACACAGTATATTATACATGGGTAATAACAGTACACAGTATATTATACCATGGTAAATCAAAACAGTACACAGTATATTATACATGGCTACATAACACAGTAGCACAGTATATATACATGGTACATAAACACATTTACACAGTATAATATACATGGTACATAACACAGTACTCAGTATATTCATACATGGACATACACAGCTACACAGGTATATTATACATTGGGTACATAACACACAATACACAGTAACACAGTATATATACATGGTACATAACACAGTAACACATTAATTATACATGGTACATAACACAGTACACGGTATATTATACATGGTACACTAACACAGTACACAGTAATTATACATGGTACATAACACAGCTACACAGTATATTATACATGGTACATAACACAAGTACACGGTATATATACTTGGTACATAACATATGTACACAGTATATTATACATGGTACATAACACAGTACACAGTATATTATACATGGTACATAACACAGTACACAGTATATTATACATGGTACATAACACAGTACACAGTATATTATACATGGTACATAACACAGTACACAGTATATTATACATGGTACATAACACAGTACACATTATATTATACATGGTACATAACACAGTACACATTATATTATACATGGTACATAACACAGTACACATTATATTATACATGGTACATAACACAGTACACAGTATATTATACATGGTACATAACACAGTACACAGTATATTATACATGGTACATAACACAGTACATAACACAGTACACAGTATATTATACATGGTACATAACACAGTACACAGTATATTATACATGGTACATAACACAGTACACAGTATATTATACATGGTACATAACACAGTACACAGTATATTATACATGGTACATAACACAGTACACATTATATTATACATGGTACATAACACAGTACACAGTATATTATACATGGTACATAACACAGCACACAGTATATTATACATGGTACATAACACAGTACACAGTATTTTATACATGGTACATAACACAGTACACGGTATATTATACATGGTACATAACAAAGTACACAGTATATTACACATGGTACATAACACAGCACACAGTATATTATACATGGTACATAACACACAATACACAGTACACAGTATATTACACATGGTACATAACACAGTACACAGTATATTATACATGGTACATAACACAGTACACAGTATATTATACATGGTACATAACACAGTACACAGTATATTATACATGGTACATAACACAGTACACAGTATATTACACATGGTACATAACACAGTACACAGTATATTATACATGGTACATAACACAGTACACAGTATATTATACATGGTACATAACACAGTACACAGTATATTATACATGGTACATAACACAGTACACAGTATATTATACATGGTACATAACACAGTACACAGTATATTATACATGGTACATAACACAGTACACGGTATATTATACATGGTACATAACACAGTACACGGTATATTATACATGGTACATAACAAAGTACACAGTATATTACACATGGTACATAACACAGTACACAGTATATTATACATGGTACATAACACAGTACACAGTATATTATACATGGTACATAACACAGTACACAGTATATTATACATGGTACATAACACAGTATATTATACATGGTACATAACACAGTATATTATACATGGTACATAACACAGTATATTATACATGGTACATAACACAGTATATTATACATGGTACATAACACACAATACACAGTATATTATACAGGGTACATAACACAGTACATTATACATGGTACATAACACAGTATATTATACATGGTACATAACACAGTACACAGTATATTATACATGGTACATAACACAGTACACAGTATATTATACATGGTACATAACACAGCACACAGTATATTATACATGGTACATAACACAGTACACAGTATATTATACATGGTACATAACACAGTACACAGTATATTATACATGGTACATAACACAGTACACAGTATATTATACATGGTACATAACACAGTACACAGTATATTATACATGGTACATAACACAGTACACAGTATATTATACATGGTACATAACACAGTACACAGTATATTATACATGGTACATAACACAATACACAGTATATTATACATGGTACATAACACAGTACACAATATATTATACATGGTACATAACACAGTACACAGTATATTACACATGGTACATAACACAGTACACAGTATATTATACATGGTACATAACACACAATACACAGTACACAGTATATTATACATGGTACATAACACACAATACACAGTACACAGTATATTATACATGGTACATAACACAGTACACAGTATATTATACATGGTACAGTACACAGTATATTATACATGGTACATAACACAGTACACAGTATATTATACATGGTACATAACACAGTACACAGTATATTATACATGGTACATAACACACAATACACAGTAGAAGTATATTATACATGGTACATAACACAGTACACAGTATATTATACATGGTACATAACACAGTAGAAGTATATTATACATGGTACATAACACATTACACAGTATATTATACATGGTACATAACACAGTACACAGTATATTATACATGGTACATAACACAGTACACAGTATATTATACATGGTACATAACACAGTACACAGTATATTATACATGGTACATAACACAGTACACAGTATATTATACATGGTACATAACACAGTACACAGTATATTATACATGGTACATAACACAGTACACAGTATATTATACATGGTACATAACACAGTACACAGTATATTATACATGGTACATAACACAGTACACAGTACATTATACATGGTACATAACACAGTACACAGTATATTATACATGGTACATAACACAGTACACAGTATATTATACATGGTACATAACACAGTACACAGTATATTATACATGGTACATAACACAGTACACAGTATATTATACATGGTACATAACACACAATACACAGTACACAGTATATTATACATGGTACATAACACACAATACACAGTACACAGTATATTATACATGGTACATAACACAGTACACAGTATATTATACATGGTACATAACACAGTACACAGTATATTATACATGGTACATAACACAGTACACAGTATATTATACATGGTACATAACACAGTACACAGTATATTATACATGGTACATAACACAGTACACAGTATATTATACATGGTACATAACACAGTACACAGTATATTATACATGGTACATAACACAGTAGAAGTATATTATACATGGTACATAACACAGTACACAGTATATTATACATGGTACATAACACAGTAGAAGTATATTATACATGGTACAATACACAGTACACAGTATATTATACATGGTACATAACACAGTACACAGTATATTATACATGGTACATAACACAGTACACAGTATATTATACATGGTACATAACACAGTACACAGTATATTATACATGGTACATAACACAGTACACAGTATATTATACATGGTACATAACACAGTACACAGTATATTATACATGGTACATAACACACAATACACAGCCTCAAGAAAACACTAAGTTAAAGGGACACTAAACCCAATACACAGTACACAGTATATTATACATGGTACATAACACAGTACACAGTATATTATACATGGTACATAACACAGTACACAGTATATTATACAAGGTACATAACACAGTACACAGTATATTATACATGGTACATAACACAGTACATTACACATGGTACATAACACAGTACACAGTATATTATACATGGTACATAACACAGTACACAGTATATTATACATGGTACATAACACAGTACACACTATATTATACATGGTACATAACACAGTACACACTATATTATACATGGTACATAACACAGTACACAGTATATTATACATGGTACATAACACAGTAGAAGTATATTATACATGGTACATAACACAGTACACAGTATATTATACATGGTACATAACACAGTAGACAGTATGTTATACATGGTACATAACACAGTACACAGTATATTATACATGGTACATAACACAGTACACAGTATATTATACATGGTACATAACACAGTACACAGTATATTACACATGGTACATAACACAGTACACAGTATATTATACATGTTACATAACACAGTACACAGTATATTACACATGGTACATAACACAGTACACAGTATATTATACATGGTACATAACACAGTACACACTATATTATACATGGTACATAACACAGTACACAGTATATTATACATGGTACATAACACAGTAGAAGTATATTATACATGGTACATAACACAGTACACAGTATATTATACATGGTACATAACACAGTAGACAGTATGTTATACATGGTACATAACACAGTACACAGTATATTATACATGGTACATAACACAGTACACAGTATATTATACATGGTACATAACACAGTACACAGTATATTATACATGGTACATAACACACAATACACAGCCTCAAGAAAACACTAAGTTAAAGGGACACTAAGCCCAGGTGTTTTCTTTCATGATTCAGATAGAGCAGCAATTTTATGCAACTTTATAATTTACTCCTATTAACAATTTATTTGTTCTCTTGATATCTTTATTTTTTTTAAAAAGCAGGAATGTAAAGCTTAGGAGCCGGTCTATTTTTGGTTCAGCATCCTTTCTAGTGCTTGCTTATTGGTGTCTACATATAGTAAACCAATCAGCAGGCGCTATCCAGAGTGTTGAACCAAAAATGGGCCTGCTCCTGTGCTTACACATTCATTCTTTTTCAAATAAAAATACAGAAAGAACGAAGAAAAAATGTTAATAGGAGTAAATTAAAAAGATGCTTAAAATTGCTGCTCTGTCTGAATTACAGACAATCTATTTAAAGGGACAGTCTGCACCAGAACTGTTTATTGTTTAAAAACATAGATAATACCTTTATTACCCATTACCCAGTTTTGCAGAACCAGCACAGTTATATTAATATACTTTTTACCTCTGTGATTACCTTGTATCTAAGCCTCTGCAGACTGCTCCTTATCTCAGTTATATTAATATACTTTTTACCTCTGTGATTACCTTGTATATAAGCCTCTGCAGACTGCTCCTTATCTCAGTTATATTAATACACTTTTTACCTCTGTGATTACCTTGTATCTAACCCTCTGCAGACTGTCCTTTATCTCAGTTATATTAATATACTTTTTACCTCTGTGATTACCCTGTATCTAAACCTCTGCAGACTGCCCCTTATCTCAGTTATATTAATACACGTTTTACCTCTGTGATTACCTTGTATCTAAGCCTCTGCAGACTGCTCCTTATCTCAGTTATATTAATACACTTTTTACCTCTGTGATTACCCTGTATCTAAACCTCTGCAGACTGCCCCTTATCTCAGTTATATTAATACACATTTTACCTCTGTGATTACCTTGTATCTAACCCTCTGCAGACTGCTCCTTATCTCAGTTATATTAATATACTTTTTACCTCTGTGATTACCTTGTATCTAACCCTCTGCAGACTGCTCCTTATCTCAGTTATATTAATACACTTTTTACCTCTGTGATTACCTTGTATCTAAGCCTCTGCAGACTGCTCCTTATCTCAGTTATATTAATATACTTTTTACCTCTGTGATTACCTTGTTTCTAAGCCTCTGCAGTCTGCCCCTTAGCTCAGTTATATTAATATACTTTTTATCTCTGTGATTACCCTGTATCTAAGCCTCTGCAGACTGCCCCTTATCTCAGTTATATTAATATATTTTTTACCTCTGTGATTACCTTGTATCTAAAGCTCTGCAGACTGCCCCTTAGCTCAGTTATATTAATATACTTTTTACCTCTGTGATTACCTTGTATCTAAGCCTCTGCAGACTGCTCCTTATCTCAGTTATATTAATACACTTTTTACCTCTGTGATTACCTTGTATCTAAGCCTCTGCAGACTGCTCCTTATCTCAGTTATATTAATACACGTTTTACCTCTGTGATTACCCTGTATCTAATCCTCTGCAGACTGCTCCTTATCTCAGTTATTTTAATACACTTTTTACCTCTGTTATTACCTTGTATCTAAGCCTCTGCAGACTGCTCCTTATCTCAGTTATATTAATATACTTTTTACCTCTGTAATTAACTTGTATCTAACCCTCTGCAGACTGCTCCTTATCTCAGTTATATTAATATACTTTTTATCTCTGTGATTACCTTGTATCTAACCCTCTGCACACTGCCCCCTATCTCTGTAATTAACTTGTATCTAACCCTCTGCAGACTGCTCCTTATCTCAGTTATATTAATATACTTTTTACCTCTGTGATTACCTTGTATCTAAGCCTCTGCAGACTGCTCCTTATCTCAGTTATATTAATACACATTTTACCTCTGTGATTACCTTGTATCTAAGCCTCTGCAGACTGCTCCTTATCTCAGTTATATTAATATACTTTTTACCTCTGTGATTACCTTGTATCTAAGCGTCTGCAGACTGCTCCTTATCTCAGTTATATTAATATACTTTTTACCTCTGTGATTACCTTGTATCTAACCCTCTGCAGACTGCTCCTTATCTCAGTTATATTAATACACTTTTTACCTCTGTGATTACCTTGTATCTAAGCCTCTGCAGACTGCTCCTTATCTCAGTTATATTAATACACATTTTAACTCTGTGATTACCTTGTATCTAACCCTCTGCAGACTGCTACTTATCTCAGTTATTTTAATACACTTTTTACCTCTGTGATTACCTTGTATCTAAGCCTCTGCAGACTGCTCCTTATCTCAGTTATATTAATATACTTTTTACCTCTGTGATTACCTTGTATCTAAGCGTCTGCAGACTGCTCCTTATCTCAGTTATATTAATATACTTTTTACCTCTGTGATTACCTTGTATCTAAGCCTCTGCAGACTGCTCCTTATCTCAGTTATATTAAAATACTTTTTACCTCTGTGATTACCCTGTATCTAACCCTCTGCAGACTGTTCCTTATCTCAGTTATATTGATACACTTTTTACCTCTGTGATTACCTTGTATCTACCCCTCTGCAGACTGCTCCTTATCTCAGTTATATTAATATACTTTTTACCTCTGTGATTACCTTGTATCTAAGCCTCTGCAGACTGCTCCTTATCTCAGTTATATTAATACACATTTTACCTCTGTGATTACCTTGTATCTAAGCCTCTGCAGACTGCTCCTTATCTCAGTTATATTAATATACTTTTTACCTCTGTGATTACCTTGTATCTAAGCGTCTGCAGACTGCTCCTTATCTCAGTTATATTAATATACTTTTTACCTCTGTGATTACCTTGTATCTAACCCTCTGCAGACTGCTCCTTATCTCAGTTATATTAATACACTTTTTACCTCTGTGATTACCTTGTATCTAAGCCTCTGCAGACTGCTCCTTATCTCAGTTATATTAATACACATTTTAACTCTGTGATTACCTTGTATCTAACCCTCTGCAGACTGCTACTTATCTCAGTTATTTTAATACACTTTTTACCTCTGTGATTACCTTGTATCTAAGCCTCTGCAGACTGCTCCTTATCTCAGTTATATTAATATACTTTTTACCTCTGTGATTACCTTGTATCTAAGCGTCTGCAGACTGCTCCTTATCTCAGTTATATTAATATACTTTTTACCTCTGTGATTACCTTGTATCTAAGCCTCTGCAGACTGCTCCTTATCTCAGTTATATTAAAATACTTTTTACCTCTGTGATTACCCTGTATCTAACCCTCTGCAGACTGTTCCTTATCTCAGTTATATTGATACACTTTTTACCTCTGTGATTACCTTGTATCTACCCCTCTGCAGACTGCTCCTTATCTCAGTTATATTAATATACTTTTTACCTCTGTGATTACCCTGTATCTAAGCCTCTGTTTGGTACACAGTACCTTAAAACATTGTTATACGCAGATGATGTGTTAGTATTTTTGGTCAATTTGCAACAGGCTATACCGTCTGTGTTACAAATCCTGAAATGCTTCAGCTCTTTTTCCGGTTACAAGATAAATCTTGAAAAAAGCGAATTATTGTGTTTTAATAACACAAAGACAGTACTCCCTAATGCCCCATTTAAACGAGTCGACGCTATTAAATATTTAGGCTTAATATTGCATAAAAATCCCTCTTTTTGGGATAAAGATAATTTCGGGCCACTATTCCAAAAGATTGAAGCTGACCTACAACTTTGGACTGCGTTTCCATTATCTTTGATAGCTCGAGTTAATCTAATTAAGTCTATCATTTTTCCACGCTTTCTGTACCCACTCCAAAATCTTCCTTTATTTATATTAAATAAAGATCTGAAATTGTTTAATGGTTTACTCTCCAAATTCATCTGGAATAATAAAAAGTCTCGAATTGCCTTAGTAAGATTAATGCAAAGCACTGGAGTAGCAGGATTTGCCTTACCTAATCTGAAATTATATAATCTGGCAACTTTGGTTAAAATAGCGATAGATTGGCTCTCAGGATCTAATACAGTAGCATCTGAAGAAATAGAATCTTTTTTAATAGCTCCATTTTCTTTAAAAGCTATTTTACATCTACAAGTACAGAAATTGCCTCAGAATGTGAGCTGTCTTATTTCTATCAAGAACATAGTTCAGGCATGGCAAAAATTTTGTGGAATTTTAGACTTAGATTATTCGGTTTCAGAATTTCTTCCGATCTTAAGTAATCCAAGCTTTCTTCCAGGTCTATATCAGAGAGTCTTTAAAGACTGGGCGGAAAAAGGGCTATGTTATGTAAAACAATTAGTCGATGAAAACCATCAAATGTTATCTGCAGAAGCTATTTTTAACAAATATGGATTACCTAGATCTAGTCTATTTTCTTATTTTCAAATCCGACATTTCATCTCAGGGCAGAACTGGTGTGCATTTTACTTTGTGGACTGGGCGGATATTAAGCTCTGTATACAAAAATTCACATTAGGGAACTCTTCGATTTCCCTGATGTATGATATCATGTTGAATAAACAGAGCTTGTCTGTTTTGGATACCATTTGTAAATTCTGGTCTTCCTTAATTCCCTCGTTAGAGCATGGCATAATTAAACAGAGTTTTGAATCAATACGTAAATGTAAAGTCCCGATGGCCTGGAATGAATCACACATGAAAGTGATTAACAACTGGTATCTCTCACCATGGAAAATATCTAAGTTTTTTCCCTCCGTGGTTAATCTCTGTCCACGTTGTTCGTACAACAGAGCAGATACATTACATATGTTTTGGTCATGCCCTAAAGTCAGACATCTATGGCTGAAAATTATCTACTGGTTTAATAAACTTTACAAAGTTTCAATCGCCCTATCTGCAAAGGACATTATCTTTTTATTTCTGCCAGAAGATGCCCTTAATAGCAGTACTATAAATAGTTTAACCCCTTAATGACAACTGACGTACCAGGTACGTCATGCAAAAACTAACAGTTAATGACAATGGACGTACCTGGTACGTCAGTTGTCTAACAGAGTGCTGGAAGCGATCGCAATCACTTCCAGCAGCTCAGAGGGTATTGCAGTGATGCCTCGATATGGAGGCATCCTGCAATACCACGTTACAAGCCTCCGATGCAGAGAGAGCCACTGCGTGCGCGCATTAGCCACACTGACACCAATGAATGAGGGCAGAAAGGGATTAAAAGGTAAAACATTTTTTTTTAAATATAAAAGGATCTGGGAGAGGGAGGGGGTGGGGGTATTGTGGGGGGGCTGCTACACTACAGAAATAGTTTTTAAGTTAAAAATAAAATAAAAATACTTTTTGGGGGATTTTTGGGGCCAAACTGGGTACTGGCAGACAGCTGCCAGTACCCAAGATGGCGGTAATTAGGTAGGAGAGAGGGTTAGAGAGCTGGAGGGGGGATCAGGGAGGTTGGGGATAAGGCAGGGGTCCATCACAGCTAAAATATTTTATTATTTTTATTTAAAAAAAAAAAAAAAAAACTCTTTTATTTAGTACTGGCAGACTTTCTGCCAGTACTTAAGATGGCGGGAACAATTGTGGGGTGGGAGAGGGAAGAGAGCTGTTTGGGAGGGATCAGGGGGTGGGATGTTTCAGGTGGGAGGCTGATCTCTAAAATTAACCCTGCAAGCTCCCTACAAGCTACCTAATTTAACCCCTTTACTGCTGGGCATAATACACGTGTGGTGCGCAGCAGCATTTAGCGGCCTTCTAATTACCAAAAAGCAACGCCAAAGCCATATAAATCTGCTATTTCTGAACAAAGGGGATCCCAGAGAAGCTTTTACAACAATTTCTGCCATAATAGCACAAGCTGTTTGTAAATAATTTCAGTGAGAAACCTAAAATTGTGAAAAATGTAAAGTTTTTTTTTTTATTTGCTCGCATTTGGCGGTGAAATGGTGGCATAAAATATACCAAAATGGGCCTAGATCAATACTTGGGGTTGTCTACTACACTACACTAAAGCTAAAATTAACCCTACAAGCTCCCTACAAGCTCCCTAATTAACCCCTTCACTCCTGGGCATAAAACACGTGTGGTGCGCAGCGGCATTTAGCGGCCTTCTAATTACCAAAAAGCAACCCCAAAGCCATATATGTCTGCTATTTCTGAAAAAAGGGGATCCCAGAGAAGCATTTACAACCATTTGTGCCATAATTGCAGAAGCTGTTTGTAAATAATTTCAGTGGGAAACCTAAAGTTTGTGACAAATTTTGTGAAAAAGTGAACTTTTTTTTTTTTTATCACATTTGGCGGTGAAATGGTGGCATGAAATATACCAAAATGGGCCTAGATCAATACTTTGGGCTGTCTTCTAACAAAAAATATATACATGTCAAGGGATATTCAGGTATTCCTGACAGATATCAGGGTTCCAATGTAACTAGCGCTAATTTTGAAAAAAAGTGGTTTGGAAATAGCGAAGTGCTACTTGTATTTATTGCCCTATAACTTGCAAAAAAAGCAAAGAACATGTAAACATTGGGTATTTCTAAACTCAGGACAAAATTTAGAAACTATTTAGCACGGGTGTTTTTTGGTGGTTGTAGATGTGTAACAGATTTTGGGGGTCAAAGTTAGAAAAAGTGTGTTTTTTTCCATTTTTTTTTTATAGTAAATTATAAGACATGATGAAAATAATGATATCTTTAGAAAGTCCATTTAATGGCGAGAAAAACGGTATATAATATGTGTGGGTACAGTAAATGAATAAGAGGAAAATTACAGCTAAACACAAACACCGCAGAAATGTAAAAATAGCCATTGTCATTAAGGGTAAGAAAATTGAAAAATGGTCCGGTCATTAAGGGGTTAAATACTATAATATTGACAGTTAGATACTGCATACTTAGAAATTGGAAAGCTAGACTTGTTCCAGGTCTAGCTACCGTCTTTAAAATGCTTCAAGATCAAATTCTTTTTGAGTCATACCGCCTCCATGATGCCACTGAGAATAGAATTAAGACGTTTCTATGGAGATGGTCCCCTGTTATTCTATCGTATCCAAGTACGCTTCAAAAAATGATCCTCTCCCCTTTTCTATCATCAGTGAGTTTTGCGGAACTGACTGTATTGAATATTTTTCCATACACTTGGATTGAATAACTCAGTCGGGAACTCCATGAGAGATGGCTGAGAGGGGGCGGGAGTGATGGGACGAGGGTGGGAATATACTGCTCTTTTCCTTTTTTTTTTTTCTGTTTGTTTGTTTGTTTGTCTTGTCTGGTCTTGTCAGGTTTTGTCTTTTTTTTGTCTTGTTTGGGCTTGTCTGGTTATGTTTTATCCTGTCATGGCCGGTTTGTCGTGTCATGTCTTCTCTTGCCGGTCTCGTTTTGTTTTGTATTGTGTGGTTTTGTTTTGTTATTTTGTTGTTGGTTATGGTTTAGGGTGTTAGATTCTAGGGAAAAACACTGAAAACCCAGCGTGGTGTATAACTATGAAGTTCTTTTGAAATGTTAATAAGTATATCATGATATATGTCAGTTGTTTCTATGTATGATATATGATATTTGGCCCTGCGTGGCGCAAAAGACAAAAAAAATGTTTTTCCTTCTTTTTTTTCTCTCTCTTTGTAACGTTATACATTGCTGGATATAAATAAAATTTAAAAAAAATAAATATATACTTTTTACCTCTGTAATTACCTTGTATCTAAGCCTCTGCAGACTGCTCCCTTATTTCAGTTATATTAATACACTATTTACCTCTGTGATTAGCTTGTATCTAACCCTCTGCAGACTGCTCCTTATCTCAGTTATATTAATATACTTTTTACCTCTGTAATTACCTTGTATCTAAGCCTCTGCAGACTGCTTCTTATCTCAGTTATATTAATACACTATTTACCTCTGTGATTAGCTTGTATCTAACCCTCTGCAGACTGCTCCTTATCTCTGTTATATTAATATACTTTTTACCTCTGTAATTACCTTGTATCTAAGCCTCTGCAGACTGCTCCCTTATTTCAGTTATATTAATACACTATTTACCTCTGTGATTAGCTTGTATCTAACCCTCTGCAGACTGCTCCTTATCTTAGTTATATTAATACACTTTTTACCTCTGTGATTACCTTGTACCTAAGCCTCTGCAGACTGCTCCTTATCTCAGTTATATTAATATACTTTTTACCTCTGTGATTACCTTGTATCTAACCCTCTGCAGACTGCTCCTTATCTCAGTTATATTAATACACTTTTTACCTCTGTGATTACCTTGTATCTAAGCCTCTGCAGACTGCCCTTATCTCAGTTATATTAATATACTTTTTACCTCTGTAATTACCTTGTATATAAGCCTCTGCAGACTGCCCCCTTATCTCAGTTATATTAATACACATTTTACCTCTGTGATTACCTTGTATCTAAGCCTCTGCAGACTGCTCCTTATCTGTTATATTAATATACTTTTTACCTCTGTGATTACCTTGTATCTAACCCTCTGCAGACTGCCCCTTATCTCAGATATATTAATACACTTTTTACCTCTGTGATTACCTTGTATCTAACCCTCTGCAGACTGCCCCTTATCTCAGTTATATTAATATACTTTTTACCTCTGTGATTACCTTGTATCTAAGCCTCTGCAGACTGCCCCTTATCTCAGTTGTATTAATATATTTTTTACCTCTGTGATTACCTGTATCTAAGCCTCTGCAGACTGCCCCTTATCTCAGTTATATTAATATACTTTTTACCTCTGTGATTACTTTGTATCTAACCCTCTGCAGACTGCCCCTTATCTCAGTTATATTAATATACTTTTTAACTCTGTGATTACCTTGTATCTAAGCCTCTGCAGACTGCCCCTTATCTCAGTTATATTAATACACTTTTTACCTCTCTGATTACTCTGTATCTAAGCCTCTGCAGACTGCTCCTTATCTCAGTTATATTAATATACTTTTTACCTCTGTAATTAACTTGTATCTAACCCTCTGCAGACTGCTCCTTATCTCAGTTATAATATTATACTTTTTACCTCTGTAATTAACTTGTATCTAACCCTCTGCAGACTGCTCCTTATCTCAGTTATATTAATATACTTTTTACCTCTAATTAACTTGTATCTAACCCTCTGCAGACTGCTCCTTATCTCAGTTATATTTATATACTTTTTACCTCTGTGATTACCTTGTATCGAAGCCTCTGCAGACTGCTCCTTATCTCAGTTATATTAATATAATTTTTACCTCTGTGATTATCTTGTATCTAAGCCTCTGCAGATTGCCCCTTATCTCAGTTATTTTAATATACTTTTTACCTCTGTGATTACCTTGTATCTAACCCTCTGCAGACTGCCCCTTATCTCAGTTATATTAATATAATTTTTACCTCTGTGATTACCTTGTATCTAAGCCTCTGCAGACTGCTCCTTATCTCAGTTATATTAATATACTTTTTACCTCTGTAATTAACTTGTATCTAACCCTCTGCAGACTGCTCCTTATCTCAGTTATATTTATATACTTTTTACCTCTGATTACCTTGTATCTAAGCCTCTGCAGACTGCTCCTTATCTCAGTTATATTAATATACGTTTTACCTCTGTGATTGCCTTGTATCTAACCCTCTGCAGACTGCCCCTTATCTCAGTTATATTAATACACTTTTTACCTCTGTGATTACCTTGTATCTAAGCCTCTGCAGATTGCCCCTTATCTCAGTTATATTATTATACTTTTTACCTCTGTGATAACCTTGTATCTAACCCTCTGCAGACTGCTCCTTATCTCAGTTATATGAATACACTTTTTACCTCTGTGATTACCTTGTATCTAACCCTCTGCAGGCTGCCCCTTATCTCAGTTATATTAATATACTTTTTACCTCTGTGATTACCTTGTATCTAAGCCTCTGCAGACTGCCCCTTTTCTCAGTTATATTAATATAAATTTTACCTCTGTGATTACCTTGTATCTAAGCCTCTGTAAACTGCCCCCTTATTTCAGTTCTTTTGACAGACTTGCATTTTAGCCAATCAGTGTTGTCTCCTAAGAACTCCACGTGTGAGCACAGTGTTATCTATATCGCACACATGAACTAATGCCCTCTAGTTGTGAAAAAATATAAAAATGCTTTCAGATAAGAGGCGGTCTTCAAGGGTTAAGAAATTTGCATATAATAGGTTTATCATTCGACAAAGAATACCAACAGAACAAAGCAAAATTGATGATAAAAGTTAATTAAAAAGTTGTGTATAATGACATGCTTTATCGGAATCATGAAAGTTTATTTTTGACTATACTGTCCCTTTAAGTGTATTACTCACATCTGTAACCTATCCCTTTCTTCCAGTTCATTCCCATCTTCTTTCAAACATACAAAGGTCACTCCCATACTCAAAAAACCCTCTCTTGAGCCTTATTCTCCTGCAAACTACCTCCCCATATCACTGCTTCTTCTAACATCACAACTCCTGGAAAAACTAGTTTATGACCCCCTAACCCTCTTCCTGTCATCCAGCTCCTTGCTTGACCACCTGCAATCTGATTCCGTCCCAACACTAAACTGAAACTGCCCTCACCAAGGTTACTAAAGATCTTCTTTCTGCTAAAAGTAACGGCCGCTACTCTATACTCATCTTACTTCATCTCTCAGCTGCCATTGATACTGATGACCTCTAAATCCTCCTACTACAGACTCTCAGTATTATCCCCTATTACCCTAACTGCACCTGCCCCATCCCCTATTACCCTAACTGCACCCGCCCTTATCCCCTATTACCCTAACTGCACCTGCCCCATCCCCTATTACCCTAACTGCACCAGCCCTTACCCCTATTAACCCTAACTGCACCTGCCCTTATCCCCTATTACCCTAACTGCACCTGCCCTTATCCCCTATTACCCTAACTGCACCAGCCCTTATCCCCTATTAACCCTAACTTCACCAGCCCTTATCCCCTATTAACCCTAACTGCACCTGCCCTTATCCCCTATTAACCGTAACTGCACCTGCCCTTATCCCCTATTAACCGTAACTGCACCTGCCCTTATCCCCTATTAACCCTAACTGCACCTGCCCTTATCCCCTATTAACCCTAACTGCACCTGCCCTTATCCCCTATTAACCCTAACTGCACCAGCCCTTATCCCCTATTAACCCTAACTGCACCAGCCCTTATCCCCTATTACCCTAACTGCACCAGCCCTTATCCCCTATTAACCCTAACTGCACCTGCCCTTATCCCCTATTAACCCTAACTGCACCTGCCCTTATCCCCTATTAACCCTAACTGCACCTGCCCTTATCCCCTATTAACCCTAACTGCACCTGCCCTTATCCCCTATTAACCCTAACTGCACCTGCCCTTATCCCCTATTACCCTAACTGCACCAGCCCTTATCCCCTATTAACCCTAACTGCACCTGCCCTTATCCCCTATTACCCTAACTGCACCTGCCCCCATCCCCTATTACCCTAACTGCACCTGCCCCCATCCCCTATTACCCTAACTGCACCTGCCCCCATCCCCTATTACCCTAACTGCACCTGCCCTTATCCCCTATTACCCTAATTACACAAAGCACAGATAGAACAATACACTGTACATAATACACTGTGCATAGCAAACAGTACACAATACACAGTACATAACACACAATACACATTAGATAACACACAGTATATAGTACATAACACACAGTATATTATACACTGTACATAATACACAGTACAATACACAGGGCATAACACACAGTATATTATACACTGTACAATACACAGGGCACAATACACAGTAGATAACACACAGTATATTATACACGGTACATAACACAATACATTACATTATATACATTACATTACATACAGTACATAACACACAGTACGCAATACACAGTGCATAACACAGTACATAACATAATACACAATACACAGTACATAATATAAAGGGCACCACACAGTACACAGTAACACAACCTACACAATACTCAGTAAATAGCACACAGTACATAATATAATACACAGTACATAACACAAATTACACAATACACAGTAAATAACACAACATACACAACACATAACACACAATAAATGACAGACAGTACACAATACATAGGACATAACACACAGTACACAATTTACAGAACATAACACACAGCACACAATACCCAGTACACTGTACATAAAGTACATAACACACAATACACAGTACACACAGTACATAACATAATACACAATATACATTATATAATACACAGTAAACAACACAACATACACAATACATAACATACAATACACAGTAAATAACAGACAGTACAGAATACACACAATACATAACACATAATACACAGTAAATAACACACAGTAAAAAATACACAGTACATAATAGACAGTACATAACGCACAATACACAGTATACAACACAGTAAATAACACACCAAACGCAATACACAGTACACAATACACAGTAGATAACACACAGTAGGTAACACACAATACACAGTAGATAACACACAGTATATAGTACATAACACACAGTATATTATACACTGTATATAACGCACAGTACACAATTCACAGTACATAACACACAGTACACAGTACCTAACACACAGTACATAGTACATAACACACAATAGACAGTACAT
Organism: Bombina bombina; assembly: GCF_027579735.1. Taxonomy (NCBI): domain Eukaryota; kingdom Metazoa; phylum Chordata; class Amphibia; order Anura; family Bombinatoridae; genus Bombina; species Bombina bombina. Next base: position 594,257,949 of record NC_069505.1, on the reverse strand, counting down.
AACACACAGTACACAACAAACAATAGACAGTACATAACACACAGTACACAATTCACAGTACATAACACACGGTACACAATACACAGTACATAGTACATAACACACAATAGACAGTACATAACACACAGTACACAGTACATAACAAACAATAGACAGTACATAACACAGTACACAATACACAGTACATAACACACAATAGACAGTACATAACACACAATAGACAGTGCATAACACACAGTACACAATACACAGTAAATAACACACAGTACACAACACACAGCAGCAGAAGTAAATCAGCAGTTTCCTATTGATTTGAATCTCCCACCCTCCTCCTGCTTCCTCATCGCTCTGTACCATGTGATCAGTGTAGTCATGTGACAGCTGTGATGTCAGAAGGTCCTTTAGAGGGATGGCAACTAGCTGCTACCAGTAAAATACCAGCCAGGTGCAAAGTAGTCTATCTGCAGACTGGAGCTCCACTCTAGACAGGAAACATGTGACCTCCACTGCAAATGTTTTTTTTTTTCAATAAAACTTTAATGTATCAAACAACGAATATGCACAATCATTCAGAAAACGTTTTTTTTTTAAATACACTTTATGTACAATCATTCAGAAAACGTTTTTTTTTTAAATAAACTTTAATGTATCAAACAACCAATAGGATTAGGCACAATTCTGAAAACGAAATTGCTTTCTTTTGGTTTATGGCAAGTGACATTTGTTGATTTGTGTTCTATTAGGCAAAGTATAAGCAAATGTAATGATTGTTCTAAGTTATAAATAGATCATCTCAGGAAATCACAGGAGTAATTATCTACTGTTTTAAATTAACAATATTGAACTATTTAAAGCTCCACTCTACACAACTAGGGTTGCCACCTTCAATACAGAAAAATAAGGGACGCCTGCCGGGGCCACGATGACCAAAGGCCCGATGACGTACCAGTGGTGGTAAATCTGAATTCATCCACTTGTTGCATGCCCCACGCGCTGGACGCCAAAGAGGGCATGCAATGATTGGATGAAGCCAAATTTGTCAAATAAGACAAAAAAAATTGTGAGATGCGGGCGGAAGAACGGCGCAAAGTTTACGATCAATAAATGGTAATTATTTTACAAAGGAAGCATCTTTAAAATCCTACCTGTGTCACTTGTTCTATTTGAGTAACAGGTGACATTATTACTATTATAGCTCAGCACTCTGCTAACAGTGTCCCTTGTTCTTTAACAGGTGACATTATTACTATTATAGCTCAGCACTCTGCTAACAGTGTCCCTTGTTCTACTTGAGTAACAGGTGACATTATTACTATTATAGCTCAGCACTCTGCTAACAGTGTCCCTTGTTCTACTTGAGTAACAGGTGACATTATTACTATTATAGCTCAGCACTCTGCTAACAGTGTCCCTTGTTTTACATGAGTAACAGGTGACATTATTACTATTATAGCTCAGCACTCTGCTAACAGTGTCCCTTGTTCTACATGAGTAACAGGTGACATTATTACTATTATAGCTCAACACTCTACTAACAGTGTCCCTTGTTCTACATGAGTAACAGGTGACATTATTACTATTATAGCTCAGCACTCTGCTAACAGTGTCCCTTGTTCTACATGAGTAACAGGTGACATTATTACTATTATAGCTCAGCACTCTGCTAACAGTGTCCCTTGTTCTACATGAGTAACAGGTGACATTATTACTATTATAGCTCAACACTCTACTAACAGTGTCCCTTGTTTTACATGAGTAACAGGTGACATTATTACTATTATAGCTCAGCACTCTGCTAACAGTGTCCCTTGTTCTACATGAGTAACAGGTGACATTATTACTATTATAGCTCAGCACTCTGCTAACAGTGTCCCTTGTTCTTTAACAGGTGACATTATTACTATTATAGCTCAGCACTCTGCTAACAGTGTCCCTTGTTCTACATGAGTAACAGGTGACATTATTACTATTATAGCTCAGCACTCTGCTAACAGTGTCCCTTGTTCTACATGAGTAACAGGTGACATTATTACTATTATAGCTCAACACTCTACTAACAGTGTCCCTTGTTCTACATGAGTAACAGGTGACATTATTACTATTATAGCTCAGCACTCTGCTAACAGTGTCCCTTGTTCTACATGAGTAACAGGTGACATTATTACTATTATAGCTCAGCACTCTGCTAACAGTGTCCCTTGTTCTACATGAGTAACAGGTGACATTATTACTATTATAGCTCAACACTCTACTAACAGTGTCCCTTGTTTTACATGAGTAACAGGTGACATTATTACTATTATAGCTCAGCACTCTGCTAACAGTGTCCCTTGTTCTACATGAGTAACAGGTGACATTATTACTATTATAGCTCAGCACTCTGCTAACAGTGTCCCTTGTTCTTTAACAGGTGACATTATTACTATTATAGCTCAGCACTCTGCTAACAGTGTCCCTTGTTCTACATGAGTAACAGGTGACATTATTACTATTATAGCTCAGCACTCTGCTAACAGTGTCCCTTGTTCTACATGAGTAACAGGTGACATTATTACTATTATAGCTCAGCACTCTGCTAACAGTGTCCCTTGTTCTACATGAGTAACAGGTGACATTATTACTATTATAGCTCAGCACTCTGCTAACAGTGTCCCTTGTTTTACATGAGTAACAGGTGACATTATTACTATTATAGCTCAGCACTCTGCTAACAGTGTCCCTTGTTCTACATGAGTAACAGGTGACATTATTACTATTATAGCTCAGCACTCTGCTAACAGTGTCCCTTGTTCTACATGAGTAGCAGGTGACATTATTACTATTATAGCTCAGCACTCTACTAACAGTGTCCCTTGTTTTACATGAGTAACAGGTGACATTATTACTATTATAGCTCAGCACTCTACTAACAGTGTCCCTTGTTTTACATGAGTAACAGGTGACATTATTACTATTATAGCTCAGCACTCTGCTAACAGTGTCCCTTGTTCTACATGAGTAACAGGTGACATTATTACTATTATAGCTCAGCACTCTGCTAACAGTGTCCCTTGTTCTACATGAGTAACAGGTGACATTATTACTATTATAGCTCAACACTCTACTAACAGTGTCCCTTGTTTTACATGAGTAACAGGTGACATTATTACTATTATAGCTCAGCACTCTACTAACAGTGTCCCTTGTTTTACATGAGTAACAGGTGACATTATTACTATTATAGCTCAGCACTCTGCTAACAGTGTCCCTTGTTCTACTTGAGTAACAGGTGACATTATTACTATTATAGCTCAGCACTCTGCTAACAGTGTCCCTTGTTCTACATGAGTAACAGGTGACATTATTACTATTATAGCTCAGCACTCTGCTAACAGTGTCCCTTGTTCTACTTGAGTAACAGGTGACATTATTACTATTATAGCTCAGCACTCTGCTAACAGTGTCACTTCTACTTGAGTAAAAGGTGACATTATTACTATTATAGCTCAGCTGTCTGCCCTGTGTCACTTGTTCTATTTGAGTAACAGGTGACATTATTACTATTATATCTCAGCACTCTGCTAACAGTGTCACTTCTTCTACTTGAGTAACAGGTGAAATTATTACTATTATAGCTCAGCACTCTGCTAACAGTGTCACTTCTTCTACTTGAGTAACAGGTGACATTTTTACTATAATAGCTCAGCACTCTGCTACCTGGGTCACTTCTATTTAAGTAACAGATGGCATTATTACTATTATACCAGAGTAATAATACAGCATTTACTACTCTGCATGGGAGTAATAATACATTTCTTCACTTTGCAGCCACTTTATTAACGAATTAGTACATATCTATGATTAGCACTGTTCTAAAGTAACAACACGCCTATGTCACTTGCATTACTATTATCCTAGAGTAATAACACATTGCAAGTTAAAATCAGTCTATAGTAATAGTGATGTACTTGAACATTCTAAAATACTATTTCATCAATATTAGCAAACCAGAGCAATAATTGTACCAACAAATCCATATTACTAGAAATGGCAACACAAAAGTAATAAAATGCATTTTCTGACATAACTACTGATAGTGACACAACCGTGACATAGTGACACCTTCTAGACGACAACAAATACAGACTATTGTACATAAGGACAAAAGGTAGCGCACATTGCAGCGGGAAAGAAACGGTATGATTCAAAACTCCACTGAAGACTAAAAGAACAGGCAATAAATCCTAAATTTTACATCGATAAGTCCTTCTAATAAATAAATAACGAATCAAGAGATGATTAAAAAGGGCATTTACACTACACAGAATATAGCGCTTCATGCAATAAAAATGTGTAACTCTGTACATATATTCCAGTATGTACCTGGGCACTCGCTCATGGTGTCAGCAGCTGACCTAGACATGCAGGTCACAGGCTGTCAGGCTCACAAGTATGCCTGCAACAAAACAAAGAATGGTTTGGACCACAGCCACTGAGTTAGCAGTATATTAAGTAATTGTAGCGAATTGTGTACAAAGAGCAGTTACATAGGCATTACCCCAAAGCAATGTGTAAAAGCACAACTGACACAGTTTGCATTTGATTTATGAATAATAGCTCACAGGTAGATAAGGCTTCACAAGCATTAGCAGGGAGACAGTGAAACAGCAACCTGACTGTGAACTAGATGTCAGAGAAAAAATAGTAACTCAATATTAAGCTCAATTTATGCGCAAAGTAGAAAAATTAGGATTGGCCAAATATTACATGAGTAAACAAGTAATGCGTATTGTAGTACCTGGTAATCTGAGGCAAAAGGTTTTAGGTAGAACAGTGTTTTCCGGACAGCTCGGATGAAGCAGTTTCGCTTAGAGAGGAAAGCTGAAAGGCGCTCTGCTTGGCGTGTGACGTCACAGAGGCGGCAGATCCGGTTGCGCTGTGTAGAGTTCAGACAGGAACAGTGGTTGTAACAGGCGTGATACTCTGGTGCTGGAGAGCTAATCAGAGTGCAGCTCAGTTAGTTGCAAAATGAACATTACCAAGCAAGGAGGTAAGTGGGAGGCTGGTATTTATAGAGATACTGAAGATTAGTTAAAGGGGCAGTAAGACAGGCAAAAACCTGACAGGACTCCCCCCCCTAAGAGCAACTCCGGTGCTCAAGAAGTAGGACGGTCAGGGTTGCGTTGATGGAATCTGGAGATGAGTCTAGGAGCTGATATGTTGGATGATGGTTCCCAGGAGTTATGTTCTGAGGAATAACCCTTCCATTTAATCAGGTACTGTAGAATGCCTCTTCAACTTCTAGAATCCAGGATGTTCTCTACTTCATACTCCATGTTCGGGTCAATAGAGACCGGAGGTAGGGATTGTCCAGTTGGATGATCACGTAGATGTTTATAGGGTTTAAGCAAAGATACATGAAATGTAGGGTGTATCTTGAGCGTGGAAGGTAGTGTGAGACGGACAGCATTACAGTTGATGATGCGCTGGATGGGAAACGGACCTATGAACAGAGGTGAGAGTTTCCTTGAGGGTGTACATAAACGTAGATTTTTGGTGGAAAGCCACACAAGGTCACCAACAGAATAAGCAGGAGGAGGAATATGTTTACGATCATAATACCTCTTTTGCACAACTTTAGCAGTGTCAATGGTTTGTTTGATGGTTGCAAAGTTGGTGACAATGGAGGAAGTGAGATCGGAAATATGTGGGTGATCTGGAATTTTTTCAGGGAGAAATTGAAATTTGGGGTGAAACCCATAATTAATATAGAAAGGAGTCTGTTTGGTAGTGGAATGTACAGTATTGTTGAATACAAATTCGGCATAATGGAGGTATTGGGACCAAGTGTTTTGTGCAGTATGACAGTAAGAGCGTAGAAACTGTTCCACCCACTGATTGCACCGCTCAGTTTGCCCGTTAGTCTGTGGATGATATGAGGAAGATAATCTCTTCTCGATGCAGAATTGTTCGCAGAAGGCAGACCATAGGGCACTGGTAAATTGCGATCCACGATCTGTGAGGATGTTAGAGGGCAAGCCATGTAATTTAAATACGTTAGTCATTAGTAGATGTATGGTTTCAGCAGCTGTAGGTAACTTGTGATATGGAATCAGGTGAAGCATTTTGCTGAATAAGTCCACAACGACTAAAATTGTTGTGTAATTACTAGAGTTTGGTAAGTCCACTATGTAATCGAGAGCAATGTGCTGCCATGGCTTATCCGGAGTAGGAATAGATAGTAACAAGCCGAAAGGTGGTCTTTTAATCCTCTTTGTAGTAGTACAAACATAACAGGAGTTAATGTACATGGTCACATCGGATGTGATAGTTGGCCACCAATAGGATCTGATAATTAGTTCCTTGGTTTTAGTTATGCCACAGTGTCCCCCCATGGGTGAATCATGAGCAGATTTCAGTAGCTGGTTGCGAAGTGATGGTGGGATGTATATCTTGCCCTGGTAGCAATAGAGACCATCTGAATTCTTGAGTAATAAGTTAATAGGTATTGTTGTGTCTTTAGTTTGTTCTGTCCGTAGGTATGTAGTAGTGTCAACTGAGAAGAGAAGAATGTTTTCCTTGGGGATAACCAATTGAGGGGTAGGCGAGTGATGTTCAATACCTGGCAAACGTGATAGAGCATCTGCCTTTCCGTTCTTATTGGCAGGCCGGTAAGTGATGAGGTAGTTGAACCTAGAGAAGAACAGATTCCAACGTACTTGACGTGCTGAAAGGGTTCTGGTGGTCTTCAGGTATTGCAAGTTACGGTGATCCGTATATACTATGGTGGGTGTAGTGGAGCCTTCAAGTAAGTGTCTCCATTGTTCGAATGCTGCTTTGATTGCAAGAAGCTCCTTTTCGCCGATCGGGTATTGTCTCTCTGCGTCTGTTAGAGTCCTGGAGTAATAGGCGACAGGATGTAGAGGTTGTTGGAATGCATCTCTTTGTGACAGGACTGCGCCAAGAGCGAAATCAGAAGCATCGACTTCCAATACAAAAGGTAATTCTGTGTTAGGATACCTGAGTATTGGGGCTGTGGTGAAACTTGTTTTTAGATGGTCGAAAGCATTTTGAGCGCAGGGTGTCCATGCAAATTTGATGTTCTGTTTGGTTAAATTAGTAAGGGGTTTTGCGAGCATGGAATAGTTCTTAATAAACTTCCTATAAAAGTTTGCGAATCCAAGGAAGCTTTGGACCTCTTTCCTAGTGGTAGGAATCGGCCAGTTCAGAACTGCTTGGATTTTATTATTATCCATGCATATGCCTTTGTCAGATATAATGTATCCTAGGAAGGGGATGCTGTTGGTATGGAAAATACATTTTTCTGCTTTCACAAATAATGAATTACTTTGTAGGCGTGTGAGAACTTGGCGGACATGATTCTTATGTTCAGCTAGGGTTTTAGAAAAAATGAGAATATCGTCCAGATATATTACCACAAAGGAGTCCAAAATATCCTTGAAAATGTCGTTGATCAGATGCTGGAATGTGGCAGGAGCATTGCAGAGACCGAATGGCATGACGACATATTCAAACAGCCCATACCGTGTACGGAATGCCGTCAGCCATTCATCTCCTGCCCGCATTCTGATCAAATTATAAGCTCCACGGAGATCCAGCTTGGTAAAAATTTTGGATCCCTCTAGACGCTCTATTAATTCGGATATGAGGGGTAGGGGGTAGCGATTCTTTACAGTAACTTTGTTCAGTTGTCTGTAGTCGACTATCGGTCTGAGCGAACCATCTTTGTTTTTCACAAAGAAGATTCCAGCGGCGGATGGAGAGGTTGAGGGTCTGATGAAACCCTTTTTCAAGTTATCATCAAGATAGGTTCTTAGGTGTTGTAGCTCGGGTTTAGACAGTGGAAAAATATGTCCACAGGGTATGACTGCTCCAGGAAGTAAATCTATAGGGCAGTCATATGGTCTGTGTGGAGGGAGATTTTCGGATTCAGTTTTACTGAATAAATGGGAGAATTCCTGATATTCTGGAGGGACAATAGGTATGTGAGAATCTGTAGGTGGCTGTAGAAGTAAGTGTGGGAAACAGGTGGATTTACAGTAAGTAGAGTTAAATTGGATTGTAAGTGAGGACCATGAGATACAAGGGTCGTGTTGCCTGAGCCACTCTAAGCCTAAAATTAGAGGAAAATCAGGGGATGTGATTACATCAAACTTAACAAATTCTCTATGGTTACAGGGGGTTGACATGAGAATAGGAATGGTTTCATATAAGACAGGTCCTGAGGACAAGAGTTCACCATCTATACCCCTTAAAGGAACAGGACACAATTTCTTGAGAAGGGGTATTTTATTTATGTTACAGAAATTCATATCCAAGTATGAAAGGGAGGCTCCTGAGTCAATAATCCCTTGAACGTTCACTCGTGATTGGTCCCACTGTAATACAAGAGGCATATTGCAGTAATGGCTAGATTTTAGTACAGTTTTAATAGAACAAGAGGGTGTGTTTTGCTTACCCTTTTTCTGACGGGGAAGATTTGGACAGTCCTTTACCCCATGATCATCTGCGGCACAGTACATGCATAAGTTCAGAGACCTACGTCTTAGCTTCTCCTGAGTACTTAGGGGTCCCCGCAAGAAGGCGATATCCATTGGTTCCGGTAGGGATTTAGAGTATGTATTGACAGTAGTTGGTGTGGGTTTTTGCCTAAGGTGTGAATCATGGGAGGATCTTTCGTGATGTCTTTCCCTAAGTCTCCTATCAATGCTAATGCTGAGGTCTATGAGCTGTTCTAGGGTTGGTGGTATTTGAGTACGTGACAACTCATCCTTGATGGCCTCAGAGAGTCCTAGCCTAAATTGGTTACGAAGGGACAAGTTGTTCCACTGGGTATCAGGGGCCCACCTCTTAAATTCTGCTATGTATTCCTCTACCTCTCTTTTCCTCTGCTTTAGGGACCTCATAGCATTTTCAGCTGTTTGTTGTTTGAAGGGGTCCTCATAAATTTGTGCTAAAGCAGAGAATAAGGAGTCTAGAGAATTAAGGATATCATCATTATGTTCGAGGAAAGTATTTGCCCATGCTCTGGGCTCAGCTCTGAGATAGGAAATTGTAGTCATAACTTTTACCCTATCGTTGGGGTAAGTGAAAGGCTTAAGGGTAAACAATAGGTAGCATGAGTTTTTAAATTCTCTAAAAACCTTTCTGTCCCCAGAGAAGGGTTCTGGGTAGCTGATATGCGGTTCTTGTGGGGGGGGTTTCCTCTCCACAACATCTTTAATGTACGTTTTTAAGTTGTCATTTTCTAACTTAAGTGTGTTAAGTCCTTCAGTAAGGAGATCAACTTTAGTAGTAAGCGTTTGTATGTGTGAGGCCATTTCAGTTGGGTCCATTTTATTTTTTTGGGCTTGGTATTTCTGTCAGGCTCACAAGTATGCCTGCAACAAAACAAAGAATGGTTTGGACCACAGCCACTGAGTTAGCAGTATATTAAGTAATTGTAGCGAATTGTGTACAAAGAGCAGTTACATAGGCATTACCCCAAAGCAATGTGTAAAAGCACAACTGACACAGTTTGCATTTGATTTATGAATAATAGCTCACAGGTAGATAAGGCTTCACAAGCATTAGCAGGGAGACAGTGAAACAGCAACCTGACTGTGAACTAGATGTCAGAGAAAAAATAGTAACTCAATATTAAGCTCAATTTATGCGCAAAGTAGAAAAATTAGGATTGGCCAAATATTACATGAGTAAACAAGTAATGCGTATTGTAGTACCTGGTAATCTGAGGCAAAAGGTTTTAGGTAGAACAGTGTTTTCCGGACAGCTCGGATGAAGCAGTTTCGCTTAGAGAGGAAAGCTGAAAGGCGCTCTGCTTGGCGTGTGACGTCACAGAGGCGGCAGATCCGGTTGCGCTGTGTAGAGTTCAGACAGGAACAGTGGTTGTAACAGGCGTGATACTCTGGTGCTGGAGAGCTACTCAGAGTGCAGCTCAGTTAGTTGCAAAATGAACATTACCAAGCAAGGAGGTAAGTGGGAGGCTGGTATTTATAGAGATACTGAAGATTAGTTAAAGGGGCAGTAAGACAGGCAAAAACCTGACACAGGCTGATATACAGCGTGAAGCTGATGGTTAGTGACACATGCTAATGTCTTGGTGAAGTCAGTGTGAGCGCTCATTACAATAACCAAACACCCAGGTTTATCACTTACCTCAAGTGCACCGGTATAACTAACGCAATCAGTCACACAGTGGCCTCTGTCACAGCCCCTCAGTCTTGTTAGTTTACCATAGAGTTTCAGAGGACCCAAGGACAGAGAGTCAACATTTTGATATGCAGTAACCAGAGTGACCTGGGAGAGACTGTGTGTCCGCCATGTTTGTTGTGGTTAAGTCAGTCAATTTTCTGTAATTACGAAGTTCAAGTGGTGTTAGTCCAATGAACCAGAGATAAGTGAAAGGAAGACTTGTCTCAATCTCAGGAACATAACATTGTATTAATAATATCACTGATACAAGTGACCATAATGACACGAGTGAGTGAGTTTTCAGGATTTAGGTAATGTCACTAAAAATACGGAACAAACCCCGTCCCGTATTGATTCAAAACGGGATGCACTATTTTAGTCTCAAATATGGGACGAATCCGTATTTTAAGGGACGGGTGGCAACCCTATACACAACAAAAATGTGACATCCACAACCTCCACAAGGAAGTTCTCTTTAAACAAGAAAAAGGTTTGCTGCTTTCTTTTTACAATATTTAACCCCTTAGTGACCTGACTGTTGTACCAATTTTTTAGCGTTAGCGACCAAGGCTGTTTTTACATTGCTGCGGTGTTTTTGTGTTTATCTGTAATTTCCCTCTTACTTATTTTTTTTTTACCATATTTAGCCCCTTAGTGACCTGACTGTTGTACCAATTTTTTAGCATTAGCGACCAGGGCTATTTTTACATTGCTGCGGTGTTTGCGTTTAACTGCAATTTTCCTCTTACGCCTTTACTGTACCCACACATATTATATACCGTTTTTCTCGCCATAAGATTGACTTTCTACAGATACCATTATTTTCATCATATCATATAATTTTTACTAAATATTTTTATAAATTATGATTAAAAATATTAAAAACCACACTTTTTTTTTTACTTTTACCCCCAAAATCTGTTACGCATCTACAACCCCCGAGAAAACAACATGGCTAAACAGTTTCTTCATTTTGTCCTGAGTTTTGAAATACCCAATTTTCAATTTTTACGATTAACCTTTTTCTCCTTCAGTGACCTTTTAACCCCAACCCTCCCCCTAGATCTACCACTAAGCCTAGATCTAACCCTCCCCCTAGATATAACCCTCCCCCTAGATCTACCACTAAGCCTAGATCTAACCCTAACCCTACATAACTATTTATTTTTAAGATTTTTACTATTTCATTTTTTTTCATCTGTTACAGCTGCGGTCCTTAAGGAGATAAGGGGATAGTAAATTCAAAATTTAACTTGCATGATTCAGATAGAACCTGTCATTTTAAGACACTTATAAATTCACATCTATTTTTAAAAGTGCTTTGTTCTCTTGTTATCCCTTGCAATACGCACATATTCAACACTAGTGGGAGCTAGCTGCTGATTTTTGCCTGCACACTTTTGTCTTTTGCGATTGGATGACTATGGCTCCGTTCGGGCAGCGCTCCAATCGAACAGGGACTCGCTTGTAGCGTTTTCCTCACATTTGCAAGTGAGATGCCTGGCGTTTTTTGAGTGCTCTGATGACGTAAGTCCCAGCGCTTCCATCGTGCTGGAAAAGCTGTCATTTTTCAGAGCAAGCTCAGACGCTTGGCAACATGGCAGCCTCCACACACGTTTTGCTGTGGAGGCTGCCATGTTTTCATAAGCAGCAGAGGAGGGACAGGTGAGGCGGATAAGTTTGACAGCAGCATTTAGTACAGGGCAAATTGGAGATAGGTTAAGTAACCTATCTCCAATTTGCCCTGTACTAAATGCTGCTGTCATGCTTATCCGGTGTTATGCTGAGAATTGTTTCCCCAGTGTCTCTGGTTTCCCCTGCCTCTCGGCAAACATCGGAACTCTGACCCACCACCATTCAGCTGCTCTCAGCTCAGCACCTGTAGTATTATTAGCTGAATGGGGCAGGATAAGCTACAGGGGCTGAGCTGAGAACAGCTGAATGAAGGTGGGTCAGAGTTCCAATGTTTGCCGAGAGGCAGGGGAAACCATTCTCGAACAACGGTGTTGTGTAAACAGCTTAAATAAAAATAATCCTCCACTAATAAAGAGAGACACAATTTAAACATTTTTACAGTCAGCTACAAGGGAGCTTATTTAAAAACGTTAATTATTGTGCAGCAGATCCCTTTGCGCATGCGATCGTTTTCTCTAAGCTCCCTTGCTTGTGACGTCACCTAGCGCCACGTCATCGCTAGAAATGAAGCTCCTCCACTAGCTCCTGAGCGCTGCCCGAACGCGGCCTATATGTGTTCATCTTGCTGCCAGTAGTGCAATGTTGTTCCTTCAGCAAAGGATAACAAGAGAACGAAGCAGATTTTATAATGGAAGTAAATTGGAAACTGCATGTTCTTTCTGATTTATAAAAGTTTGTTTTTGACTTGTGTCCCTTAAATGATTTTTTATTTATTATGAAAATAACAGTTTTGATTCTGACTATGACTAAGTTTCCTCCCATGTGCTTGAAACAGGAGCCAGCAATCATTAAAGATCTACACATTGCTATACAATGGGTTGTCAAGAATGAGGCACTGTTCTGTGGGCGCATAACCATGCCAAGTTATGTGTCAATGAATGAAGATGACCGCCAGAAGGCCATAGATAACGTGATGCAAAGAGAAGAACCAGAAGCAAGGGAGACATTCCTCTTTGTATTTCAGCACAGAGAAGATATGGAGTTGTTTTTGCAGGCATGTCTTGACCAACAGGGCCTCCAAGTTAATGCCATGTTCAACAAATGACTGATGGACAAGTGGTGGTGGTGTGTTTCTGTTTAAATTATTGATAATAATAAAAAAATAAGATAATTAACACCATTTCTGAGTCAGTGCTTTAATAACACACTACCACAAGCATGAAGGTACAAGATAATTATAGTTAACAGTATATATATATATATATATATATATATATAGCAGTAGCCTATTGTTGCTTCTGCTTTCATAGTATAAGGTTAGGGTTATAAGTTCAAATGGTTTCTGACCTTGATTGAACACGATTCTCCAGAGCTCCGGGGAACAGCAAGAAAGCACACAAGCACAGAGAGTGTTTCTCACTAGTTCCGTTTACTGTAAGTATACACAGCAGTTATATAGCAGTCTCGCATCATGAGGCTACAGGAAATGCAGTTAGAGGAGTAACATAAAATGTCCATATATGTCTATCTAAGAAACATGTTAAAGGAAGTTGTGGGTGTTGTTTGCTGTATTACAGACAATCATATGAGTTTCAAAATGCCCTCATGTGTCGGTTACAAGTCACCCACTAACATAATATACCCATCAACACACAGACACATAAAACACACAAAGACATAGAGGCACACACACACCCTCACTGAGACATCCAGAGAAAACAGAGAGACATACACTCTCAGAGAGACACCCACAGAAACTGCACATACATACACACACCCTCACAGAGACAACCAAAGAAAACACACAGACATACTCACACACCCTCAGAGAGACATCCACAGAAAACGCAGACATACATACATACATACACACACCCACCCTCAAAGAGACATCCACAGAAAAAAAAAAGTCATACACATCCACCCTCACAGAGGCATCAAGAGGAAATACACAAAGACATAAATACACACACCCTCACAGGGACACAAATAGAAAAAGCACAAAGACATACTCACACACCCTCACAGACATACACAGATAATGCACAAAGACATATACACCCACTCTCACAGAGAGACCAACAAAAACAACAAAACAGTGTGTGACATGCATGATAAAAAAATTGCAGAAATTAAGAGATCACTTTTTAAACAATCAGATTTGCAAATGTGCAAACAAAAATTAAACTCTATGAATTCAAAATTGTAGATTAATGTTATCGGTAGATGGTTAGATGAAGAAAAGTACTTTTAAAAGGTTGACATATGTTTGTGTTTTTCCCCCAAACAAGAGCAACACTTAAATTATGGTGTAAACAGGTTCCCATCTGTCAGTTGTACTCTATATGGTCTTGGTGGAACCATAAGCTGTGGCACTAGGTCTCATACCATTAGATATGGTTAAATACATGATTTAGGCTCTTTTGTATGTATTTCAAAATTAAGTCAGCTGTAGTGTAAACTGAACAGTGTTAAGTTAACCTGTATCATTTGAAACAATGAGAAATCTTAGTTTGAAAGTATAACTTTTTATGCATATGTAAAAATCATAGATAAAATGCCTCCTTGCATCTGTAAAGTCCTTGCATAAAGGGGCAGTAAACTGAAATGTAGTTAAAATGTATATATTACTAAAAATATATATCTTTCAAAAGGGCAACTACCATTTGTGTATTAAGGAGGAAACCTTTATGCATGGCTTTAAATATAGAATTTCTACAGCATTGTCAAATAATCATAAATACACTGCTGCAGATTGCTAAAAAAAATAAATGTTTTTTATGGACCCCTGGCCCCACCATACTACTACCACACTGAAGTTACAATCCAAAATTGCACAAAGAAATAAAAAAAAATTACTATGTAAGTCCTACCTCCTCTGCAAATGAAAGTGCTCTGCCATCTGACTCAGACACACACTGTACAAACTTAAAGGGCTACTGGACCCACATTTTTCTTTCATGATTCAGATAGAGCATGCAATTTTTTTTTTTATTTTTTTTTTAATATTCTTTTTATTGAAGACAAAGAAAAAGCAATAAGGTTACATGCATATTATCACGAAGCCATATAAACATGAGAATATATAGGAATGTAAAATTATACATAAGCTAGATCTGTAGGAATGTTTATAATACACAAACTTGCCAATGAAATGTATTCAAAATTCTCAAAGTAAGTCAAATATAAACAATAGTTATGGCATATATTTCACAATGTGTAAATAGCAAATGGTCTTCATGTGTCTTCCTTATTTATTTATTTTTTATAACGCAGCAAAACAAGTTTTTGTAATATATAGGTAGTGTGATGAAATTGAAAATACGAAACTTAAAACTTGTAACTCAATTTGTAAATGAAGCTTAACAGTTTCGCTTGACTAGGTAGGAGAAATTGGGGCCTAGTTATCAAGCCGTCAACCTCAAATACGCTGGAATTCCGCAGCGTATTTGTGGCGAGGCTGATTCGCCTTTGTTATCAAAGGCTCGAGACCGGCAAAAGTAGAATTTTGTGACGTAAGCTTCGATCCGCCGGACTCAGTCCGACACAGATCGATTCTTACGTCACTCCAGATGTTCCGCACACAAGTGCGGCACATTCTCACTACTTTTGCTAGCTATCAAAAAACTAGCAGGTACGCTCGGCACTTTTACGGCCCAGCGTACCTGGTTTTCAAAGCGCCAGCCTGGAGGCGGCGGATCCCATAGGAATCAATGGGAGTCTGACCATAGCGAAAGTACAAGTTCGCTGCTGACAGACATCCCATTGATTTCTATGGGAGCTGTCTACACCTAACACCCTAACATGTACCCCGAGTCTAAACACCACTAATCTGACCCCCCCTACACCGCCGCAACTAAATAAAGTTATTACCCCCTAAACCGCCGCTCCCGGAGCCCACAGCAAGCTACTCTATACATATTAACCCCTAAACCACCGCTCCCGGAGCCCACCGCAACTATAATAAATGTATTAACCCCTAAACCGCCGCTCCCTGAACCCGCCGCAATTAAGGTAGGAAAAATCTGATTGGCTGATGGAATCAGCCAATCAGATTGAGCTCGCATTCTATTGGCTGATCGGAACAGCCAATAGAATGCGAGCTCAATCTGATTGGCTGATTGGATCAGCCAATCGGATTGAACTTGAATCTGATTGGCTGATTCCATCAGCCAATCAGATTTTCCTACCTTAATTCCGATTGGCTGATAGAATCCTATCAGCCAATCGGAATTGAGGAGACGCCATCTTGGATGACGTCCCTTAAAGGAGCCGTCATTCGTCGTAGTCCGTCGGTGAAGAAGGTGGTTCCGCGTCGGCGGAAGGAAGATTCAAGACCCGGCTTGGAAGATGACTTCGCCCGGATAGAAGACCTCTTCAGCGCCTCTTTGAAGATGACATCGGCCGGATCGAAGACTTCTTCAGCGCCGCCTGGATGATGACTTCATCGGATGGAAGATTTCTTCAGCGCCGCTTGGAGGATTAACTTCTTCCGCTCCGGATGTCCTCTTCAGTTCCATCGGTGGCTCGGCTGAGTGAAGACGACTCAAGGTAGGATGATCTTCAGGGGATTAGTGTTAGGTTTTTGTAAGGGGGGGTTGGGTTAGATTAGGGGTATGTGGGTGGTGGGTTTTAATGTTGGGGGGGGGGGTTGTATTTTTCTTTTACAGGCAAAAGAGCTGAACTTTTTGGGGCATGCCCCCACAAATGGCCCTTTTAAGGGCTGGTAAGGTAAAAGAGCTTTGAAATTTATTTAATTTAGAATAGGGTAGGGATTTTTTTTATTTTGGGGGGGTTTGTTATTTTATTAGGGGGCTTAGATTAGGTGTAAGTAGCTTAAAATTGTTGTAATAGTTTTAACATGTTTGTAACTTAATTTTTTATTTTTTGTAACTTAGCTTTTTTTATTTTTTGTACTTTAGTTAGTTTATGTAATTGTATTTCATTGTAGTTCTTTGTAGGTAGTTTATTTAGTTAATTTAATGATAGTGTAGTATTAGGTTTAATTGTAACTTAAGTTAGGATTTATTTTACAGGTAATTTTGTATTTCTTTTAGCTAGGTATTTATTAAATAGTTAATAACTATTTAATAACTATTCTAACTAGCTAAAATAAATACAAAGTTACCTGTAAAATAAATATAAATCCTAAGATAGCTATAATATAAGTATTAATTACATTGTAGCTATCTTAGGGTTTATTTTACAGGTAAGTATTTATTTTTAAATAGGAATAATTTATTAAAGTATAGTGTAGTGTTAGGTGTAATTGTAACTTAGGTTCGGATTTATTTCACAGGTACATTTCTCTTTATTTTAGCTAGGTAAGCTATTAAATAGTTAATAACAAAAAAAATAAAAATAAATCCTAAGATAGCTAGAATATAATTATTATTTATATTGTAGCTATATTAGGGTTTATTTTATAAGTAAGTATTTAGTTTTAAATAGGATTCATTTAGTTAATAAGAGTTAATTTATTTAGATGTATTTAATTAATATTTAAGTTAGGGGGGCGTTATGGTTAGGGTTAGACTTAGGTTTAGGGGTTAATCATTTTATTACAGTGGCGGCGGCGTAGTGGGGGGCAGGATAGGGGTTAATAAATTTATTATAGGTTGCGGCGGGTTCATGGAGCGGCGGTTTAGGGGTTAAACTATTTATTTAGTTGCGGAGAGGTGCGGGATCAGCAGGATAGAGGTTAATAATTTTATAATAGAGGGCGACGGTATAGGGGGGGCAGGATAGGGGTTACTAGGTATAATGTAGGTGGCAGCGGTGTCCGGGAGCGGCGGTTTAGGGGTTAATACATTTATAAGAGTTGCGGCAGGGTCTAGGAGCGGCGGTTTAGGGGTTAGTAACTTTATTTAGTTGCGGGGGCCTCCGGGGGCGCCGGTATAGGGGGTAGAACAGTGTAGTTTAGTGTGAGTGCTTAGTGACAGGCTAGCAATAAAGCTGGGAAAAAGCCGAAGGGCAGCGAGATCGGATGAGTGATAACTGTCACAGTCCGCTGCTCATCGCCCCGCGGCTTTTTGACAGCTTTATTTGATAACTTAGGCGAACGTATTCAAGGTCCGCGGCGGCGAAGGTAGGCGAGCTTAGGCGGACGTATTGGGCCGGCGAAGCCAGAAAAGTAGAAGACTTGATAACTACCCCCCACTGAGTCAATTTTATGGTAGAGTGAAAAGCTACACATAGAAACATAAAAAATAGATGGGGTAGGTTGCGGTACTGGTTAGAAAGACCGCATAGATAGGCCTCCTTACCTAGGAGGTACATTATAAGATAGTGGCGGGGGGGGGGGGGGGAGGTGGTTATTTGAAGTGTGGTAAACTCCTTATATTCTAAATAAATATTGGGCTAAGGGTATGCCTGGTCCGGGGGGCCTCAAGTACTATATTCAAAGGGCTAACTTAGTTTATGGAGCGTAATCAGGATGCTGTATACAACATTGTGCAACTAGATATAAATGCAGGTCCAGCCTGCGCTAGAAGGTGGTACTACTTGAGATAACTGGGATTAAAGCATAGCAAAGGCTTTAATTTATAATATGATTAAAGCACTCCTAGATATATACTCTAGGATAAGTAATCTGGGGATCATCAGAGCTTAACAGGCTCATACATCGATTGGAGATATAATATAAAAAACTAAACTGCAATCCTTATATCTAGAACTATGCTGTGAAACTGTCTACTTGGAAAATATACCATCCCGCCGCCTCGGCCGCTGGCGGCAAGAAGTCACATACTAATGTTGCACCCAAGCACAATAGGTAAAAATATGGTGTGAGAGCTTGTACATTTGGTAAACTATATAGTGAGATATTGGAATTCTAATGATCACATAAGGAGTGCAAACAATAAGAAGCCTATAGATATGATATAACACAGTATAAGATCATTTTTATCATCCCATAAAACAATCCAGTTAGCATAAATAAAACATAGGTAAATGAGTCAGCAGGAAACTTTGAAGGGTAAGATGCTTAATCAGGCGAAAATCAGAAGGTGTGACCATAGCATATTAATTTGAGTAGTCCCAATTTCTATAATACTAGAGACTTGCTTATGAGGAGAATAGAAAGATGCAAACCTACAGTAACTTGTATTCATCTTAGAAGCAGTAATAGCTGAGCAAAGTAAGCGTCTGATAAGGAGCAAATATGATATAGCAAAAACCAAAAGTGACACAACCCACTATACATCTAATAAGTATGTTCAGGGCCAAACAATAACAAGGGATTAAACAGGTTAATAAGACAGGCAACTGTGAAAGTCATAACAGCAATGTGCAAGCATAGCCCCTTAACATGCAAAAGATTAGGATGTCTATGCCTTGAGTCCTAAATATATAGCTGCTGTAAGTTTTTATCCAATGCCTCTAAGGATCGTGACCTCTGAGTGCTGTTGCTGTAGCCCCTCTTCTCTACCAACAATATTGTTCATCCTGTGAGGCTTAGCAGGCAAGACTAGTAAGGTGTAAAGATAGAGGTGACTCACTGCACTTCCAATGCGCTTAGGCTCACCCAAAACCTCCGTTGAGACCTGTGGTGGAATCGCCTGTGTGTCAGTCATACAGCTAGCTCCGAGAGCCTCTCCCGGTCTGACACCGCTGTCGCTGTAAGGAGGAACTGAAGAGGCAAGGCAGGAGAATGTTTTCTGTTCGGCTGAAGTCCGCCATCTTTGAGCCAGTCTCCGTTGGAGTGCCGGTGCGCTCTGTAGAGTTGCTTCTCCCTCAACAGTAGATGTGGCCGCTGCTGAATCCAGCGGGTACTCTCCCTCCTCGGACGTGCTGCATCTTAGTGTAGTCTGGATGTCAGGCAGGTTGTTATGAGTTACATCTGCGCAGGTCTTGCTTACAAACGCCTCCAAAAGCCGGAAGGAGGCCTCTATAAAGCCCAGAGCTTTTATTTCCCAGTCTGCCACAGTTGCCATGCCACTCAAAGGGGCAGAAATGTAATCTTTAAAAGCTCTTTTAAGATAGCGTTTACCTACACCCAAGGGTAGATTAGGTGTAAAGAGTAAGCCTCCTCAGTCCAGGGTAAAAGGCTAACTGTAACTTGTGCATGGGGAAGCCACGTGGTGAGGTTATAAAACGCTGAAATATACTGGCAGTCTGTCAAATCTCCTTTAGTCATCCCCGTATGTAGGTAGCATGAAAGGGCGATCAAATAAACTGTGATAATGTTTTTAAAAGCATAGTTTTGCCTTAGTCTTCTAAGTTAAGAGCCGGAGCTCCTGCAATGTGCGACTGATCCTTTAGGCAGTTGGCTCCGCCCCCCCGAGCATGCAATTTTAAGCAGCTTTATAATTTATTCCTATTATAATTTTTTATTCGTTCTCTTGCTATCTTTATTTGAAAAGTTAGGAATGAAAGCTTTGGAGCATGACTATTTTTTGTTCAGTACCCTGGATAGAGCTTGCTAATAGGTGCCTGCATTTAGCCATCCAATAAGCAAGCGTAACCCAGGTTCTCAAACTAACATGGGCCGGCTCAAACGCTTTTATTTCTTCTTTTTCAGATAAATATAGGAAGAGAACGAAGAAAATTTGATAATAGAAGTAAATTAAAAAGCTGCTTAAAATTGCATGCTCTATCTGAATCTAGAATGAAAAAAAATGTGTTTAGTATCCTTTTAAGTGCCAAGTCTGTCTCACTACGCATAGTGGTTTAGTGCACACTCAAAAATCCTCTCAAATGCTAATGCTTTACTCATTTTAATAAAATTGACCACACTCAGTAGCACTCTGCTGTAGTACCCTATGGTGGCTGCCAAAATTGTTTAAAGAAAATAATAGTTGTTCTTGCCTCATGGGGCACCCTGGCCCATTTGGCCCCTGACAGGAGTCACCCCTGTAACCCCCTGATGGCAGCCAGGTGTGATTTACGGAGATGATGTATTTATAACTTACAATTATCATTACTTTTGCTTATACTTTTGCCCTAACAGAACATAAGTTAATGTAAAGAATGTGCTTATTTAACCTTATTAATAACAATCAGCATAAACCACTGTGAATGAACATTAAGAACAGGAAAGCAAAATATTTAGTTTTCTGAATTATTGTGTCTATTGATTGTTACGTTAAAGTCCATTTAAAAAAATAAATAAATATTGAGTGGAGGTCAAATGTTTCCTATCTTGAGTGGAGCTCCAGTTTGGCACAAGTTTGTTTGCCATATAAAGCGTTGGTTCAGGCTTAGAACATATATCCACACAGAAATGAGTGTCGCAAATAATTTTAAACCTTTTTAAATACAAGTTACTTTAAAAAAGGTAAATTATATTCCGTGGCGAGGTTGGCACAAGCTTGTTTGCCATATAAAGCATTGGGTCAGGCTTAGAACTTAAAAATATGAAGTGGTTCATGCCCTGTATATATGCAAACAGAAATGAGTGACTCATCGGATTTCAACCCTTTTTAAATACCAGTTTAAATACCAGTTACTTATTCAGAAAAGGTAAAATATATGAAGTGGCCAGGTTGGCACAAAAAATTGCTATAATAAGCATTGGGCACGGCTGAAAATATGTATATTCTATGAAGATGTTCATGCCGAGTATATATCATCACAGAAATAAGTGACCAAAAGGATTTTAACACTTAAAATACCAGTTACTTATTCAGAAAAGGTAAAATATATGAAGTGGCAAGGTTGGCACCAAATTGTTTGATATAAAAAGCATTGTGACAGGCTGAAAACATGTATATCCTATAGAGAGGCTTATGCCATGTATATAAGCACACATTAATGAGCGTTCCAAAGGATTTTATAATTTTTTAAATACCAATTACTTATTTATTAAAGGTAAAATATAAGAAATGGCAAGGTTGCCTGCAATTTTTTTGCTATAAAAAGCGTTGGGCCAGGTTGATAACATGTCTATTCTATAATGGGGTTCATGCCCTGTATATATCCACACATAAATTAGTGGGCCAAATGATTTTAACCCTTTTTAAATACCTTTACTTAATAAGATAAGAT
Organism: Bombina bombina; assembly: GCF_027579735.1. NCBI lineage: Eukaryota > Metazoa > Chordata > Amphibia > Anura > Bombinatoridae > Bombina > Bombina bombina. Next base: position 594,236,130 of record NC_069505.1, on the reverse strand, counting down.
AAAATATATGAAGTGGCAAAGTTGGCACCAGATTGTTTGCATTGGGCCATGCTGAAAATATTTGTCTATTCTATGATGAAGTTCATGCCGAGTATTTATCATCACAGAAATGAGTGACCCAAAAGGATTTTAACCCTTTTAAAATAACAGTTTATTATTCATAAAAGGTAAAATATATGAAGTAGCAAGGTTGTCACCAATGTTTTCCATAAAGAGCGTTGGGCAAGGCTGATAACATGTCTGTCCTATGATGGGGTTCATGCCGTGTATATATCCACAAATAAATAAGTGGCTCAAAGGATTTTAACTCTTTTTAAAATAACAGTTACTTTTTGAAAACATAACCAAATTTGTTCCACATTTGCTATCTGTTTATTGCAATACTAGACGGTCAAAAATGTGTCCAACTTACTAACCACTCCCTTATTTACCCACCTCTCCCTCCAAGAACCTTTGCCTACCATCTGACCCCCCCATCCACTCAGATCTCTCTCTTATCCCCCCTCCCTCTTTCACCCTCCCTGCCACTTTCAACATCTAATTTTCTGCAGCGCAGAGGTACCACCTGCTCCCATCTATATCTATCACCAATCCCTCTATCTCTATCCATATATCCCTCTATCCCTCTATTGCTGTGTCCATCTATCCCTATCCATCTATCCCTCTATCTCTATTCCTCTATCGCTATCCCTATCTCCCTATACCTATATCTATTTATCTCTATCCATCTATCACTATCCTTCTATCCCTATCTTAACAAATTTTTTTATGCAGCGCAGTGGTCCCAGCCTCTCCAGCCCCTCCAGCGATGGGGCTCCCACCTGCCTCCCTCCTTACCCTCCCACGCCACCGATTGGCACCACCGCTGCACAATACAGAAAGGGACACAGATTGCAGAAATGCCTCAATATTGAGGCATAGTGCATTACCATTTTCTAAGCAACCGCTGAGGGCCAGTGATGGTGCCGATCGTTGGTGGCATGCGAAGGATAGGAGGGAGGCAGGTGGGTGGCCCATCACTGGAGGTAGGAGGAAGAAGGCGGTAGGGTGTGTGAGAGGTAGGGTTGCCACCCGTCCCTTAAAATACAGAACACTTATAAGTTACACATGCTGCAGGGTGTGCAGGTAAGAATATGAATAGTGCTGTCCATAAACACAATACATGTTCCTCCCTGCACACCCTGCAGCATGTGTAACTCATAAGTGTCCAGGAAAACATGGCTGAGGTGGCAACCCTAGTGAGAGGGGCAGGAATAGGGTTGCCACCCGTCCCTTAAAATACAGAACACTTATAAGTTACACATGCTGCCGGGTGTGCAGGGAGGAATATGAATAGTGCTGTCCAGAAACACAATACATGTTCCTCCCTGCACACCCTGCAGCATGTGTAACTCATAAGTGTCCAGGAAAACATGGCTGAGGTGGCAACCCTAGGCAGGAGCGGGTGGGAACGCTTATACTACGGAAAAAGTTGGAAGCTGGAAGGAGGGAGATGGAATAATAGATTAGTAAAATAAACTGGGAGAGGGTAGAGTGGTAGGGGAATGAGGGTGGGCAAATACACTACAGATTTTATTTTATATATCTACTGTATATAAAAAAATAAAAGCAAATAAATATTAGCTACTGGCAGACAGCTGAAAGTACATAACATGTATGCTAAAAGGTAGAGGGGGGGGGGTTAGAGAGCTGTTTGGGGGGGGGGGTCTGAACAAAGGAGATCCCAGAGAAGCATTTACAACCATTTGTGCTATAATTGCACAAGCTGTTTGTTCAGCGATAAACCCAAACTTTGTGAAAAAGTAAAACATTTTTTTTAGTTGATCGCATTTGGCGGTGAAATGGTAGCATGAAATATAGCAAAATGGGCCTAGATCAATACTTTGGGTTGTCTACTACACTAAAGTGAAAATTAAACGTACAAGCTCCCTACAAGCTAATGAATTAACACCTTCACTGCTGGGCATAATACAAGTGTGGTGCGCAGCAGCATTTAGCGGCCTTCTAATTACCAAAAAGCAATCCCAAAGCCATAAATGTCTGCTATTTCTGAACAAAGGGGATCCCAGAGAAGCATTTACAACCATTTGTGCCATAATTGCATAAGCTGTTTGTAAATCATTTCTGTGATAAACCTAAAGTTTGTGAAAAAGTGAATTTTTTTTTGTATTTTATGCATTTGGCGGTGAAATGAAATATACCAAGATGGGCCTAGATCAATACTTTGGGTTGTCTACTACACTACACTTAAGCTAAAATTAACTCTACAAGCTCCCTACATGCTCCCTAATTAACCCCTTCACTGCTGGGCATAAAACACATGTGGTGCGCAGTGGCATTTAGCAGCCTTCTAAATACCAAAAAGCAACGCCAAAGCCATATAAGTCTGCTATTTCTGAACAAAGGGGATCCCAGAGAAGCATTTACAACCATTTATGCCATAATTGCATAAGTTGTTTGTAAATAGTTTCTGTGAGAAAAATAAATTTTGTGAAAAAATAAACATTTTTTTTTTTTTTTATCGCATTTGGCGGTGAAATGGTGGCATGAAATATACCAAAATAGGCCTAGATCAATACTTTGGGATGTCTTCTAAAAAAATATATATACATGTCAAGGGATATTCAGGGATTCCTGACAGATATCAGGGTTCCAATGTAACTAGCGATCATTTTGAAAAAAAGTGGTTTGGAAATAGCAAAGTGCTACTTGTATTTATTGCCCTAAAACTTGCAAAAAAAGCAAAGAACATGTAAACATTGGGTATTTCTAAACTCAGGACAAAATTTAGAAACTATTTAGCATGGGTGTTTTTTGGTGGTTGTAGATATGTAACAGATTTTGGGGGTCAAAGTAAGAAAAAGTGTGTTTTTTTCATTTTTTCCTCATATTTTATAAAAAAATTTTTAGTAAATTATAAGATATGATGAAAATAATGGTATCTTTAGAAAGTCCATTTAATGGCGAGAAAAACAGTATATAATATGTGTGGGTACAGTAAATGAGTAAGAGGAAAATATAGCCCTGGTCCTTAAAGGGACATGAAACCCAATTTTTTTATTTCATGATTTAGAAAGAGCATGCAATTTTAAACAACTTTCTAATTTACTTGTATTATCTAATTTGCTTCACTTTCTTGGTATACTTTGCTGAAAAGTATATCTAGATAGGCTCAGTAGCTGCTGATTGGTTGCTGCACATTGATGCCTCCTGTTATTGGCTCACCCATGTGCATTGCTATTTCTTCAACAAAGGATATCTAAAGAATGAAGCAAATTAGATAATAAAAGTAAATAGGAGTGTTGTTTAAAATTGTATTCTCTACTTGAATCCTGAAATAAAATTGTTGGGTTTAGTGTCCCTTTAAGGGTAAGAAAATGTAACAATGGTCTGGTCACTAAGGGGTTAATGTTCATTCACAGTGGTTACCTTATAAATCACAATCTGCATAAAACACTGTGAATGAACATTAAGAAGAACAAGAAAGCTACAAAATGTTTCGTTTTCATAATCATTGTCACAGTCTATAGCTTGTTTGTTACATTAAAGTTGATAAAAAAAAAAAAAAAAAAAAGCTTTGAGTGGAGGTCACATGCTTCCTGTCTAGAGTGGAGCTCCACTCTGCAGTTGGACCCTTCTCGCTAGGTGGGACCCCTTCCCCTGATGGTCCCCTGCCTACACCTGCTTATAGTAACATAAGGAGACCAGACTTTCATGCACAAATATCTTATTTTATTTCATCCCCAGTTCATACACAATGTGCACAATACACAGACATCACTGGCTCACAGGCAGCAGCATTATTATTATTATCAGTGTATCTAGCGCAGGATTCTCACCCAGGCACCATCTTTATATACACAGAATGCAGCATTATTATTATGTGACAGTGTATCTAGCGCAGGATTCTCACCCAGCTACCATCTTTATATACACAGAATGCAGCATTATTATTATGTGACAGTGTATCTAGTGCAGGATTCTCACACAGGCACCATCTTTATATACACAGAATGCAGCATTATTATTATTATGTGACAGTGTATCTAGTGCAGGATTCTCACACAGGCACCATTTTATATACACAGAATGCAGCATTATTATTATGTGACTGTGTATCTAGTGCAGGATTCTCACACAGGCACCATCTTTATATACACAGAATGCAGCATTATTATTATGTGACAGTCTAGTGCAGGATTCTCACACAGGCACCATCTTTATATACACAGAATGCAGCATTATTATTATGTGACAGTGTATCTAGTGCTGGATTCTCACCCAGGCACCATCTTTATATACACAGAATGCAGCATTATTATTATGTGACAATGTATCTAGTGCAGGATTCTCACACAGGCACCATCTTTATATACACATAATTCAGCATTATTGTTATTATGTGACAGTGTATCTAGTGCAGGATTCTCACCCAGGCACCATCTTTATATACACAGAATGCAGCATTATTATGTGACAGTGTATCTAGTGCAGGATTCTCACACAGGCACCATTTTATATACACAGAATGCAGCATTATTATTATGTGACAGTGTATCTAGTGCAGGATTCTCACACAAGCACTATCTTTATATACACAGAATGCAGCATTATTATTATTATGTGACAGTGTATCTAAATTGTTCTGTGATTAGATGGCTTAATAAGGCTTTTTTGAAATGAGATATATTGGGTGCCTCTCGCGCTTTCCATGACTTAAGGATGAGAGTGCGACCTATTAATACAATTGTATTTATAAGGCTATAATTTTTCGATATACCTTGATATCTTACCAAAAAGAAAATTTCACTGGGCGTCAATTCATAATCCAACTGTAGAATTGTGTTCATCCAAAAAATTATCTTCTTCCAATATTGGAAAATTTTAGGGCACGCCCAAAAACAGTGAAATAAATCTGCCTTTATTGCCGAACACCTGGAGCAAAGAATATTTGTTTTATACCATTTGGATAATAAACCCGGTGTAAGGTACGGCTGCAGGCCTATTTTAATTTGGGATTCTCTCCATACAGTTGGAACCCAGCTTTGTTGTACTATTTTAAAGCTGCTGATAATAGTCTGCTCATCTATATCTGGAAAGTGTGCAGACCACTTTACTACCATGTCAGTAACCTGAATATTAGATGACTTTTGCATTATGAGTAAATATAGTGACGAAATTGCATATACTCCTGACGCATAACTGGTTATTCTATCCTGGATATCCCCTAATGACCAGTCGTTTCCATAACCAGAAATTAGCTCTTGAAGATAATGCCTAATTTGCAAGTAAGCATAAAACTCCCGCACCCCAAAGTCAAAACACCCCGCTAGTTCTGCAAATGTTATTGGGAATCCGGAGGTTCCCAAAATCTGCCCCAAACATTTCAGGCCTTTTATTTCCCATTCCCTAAAGATCCGATTGGACAGACCTGGTGCAAAATTAGGGTTACCACAAATAGGTAGATATTTTGAGACATATACTGGGCAGTCCAGATTACTGCACAATTTCTGCCATGCCACTATGACATTCTTGATCATGGATAGGTAGAAGATGTTGGAAGGGAGTGAGGTCAGTGGGCAGTGCAGTAAAGCCTTTAAGTAAAAGGGAGCTACCAATCTGGATTCCCAGATATAGGACGAAATTTGCTCTTTTTCCGTTATCCAATCTATCGCAAATCTAGAAATACAGGCAAGGTTATATGCCTGAATATTGGGTAGAGCAAGACCCGCCGCCAGCTTATTATTCATAAGCCGTTGACATGCAATTCGTGGTTTAGAGCCTTTCCATAGAAACCTCGAACAGGCTTTATTATATTTGGTAACATCTTTTTTATGCAGAAATAACGGAATATTCTGTAGAATATATAGAAATTTGGGAAAGATAACTGTCTTAATCAGCATCACACGAGCCGAGAGAGATATAGGCAACACTGTCCAATCCTCAAGTTGTCTGCAACACTGTACCAGGCAATCTGCATAATTAGCCTTATACCAGTCCGACGGGTTCCTTGATAATAGTAGACCTAAATATGAAATTTGTAAGACTTCCGAAAATGGGTGCTCTATAGTGAATGTGGGGTCTTTATACAACCATAATAGTTCTGATTTTGTAGTGTTTATCTTGTATCCAGAGATCTCCCCGAAATCTAGAATGATTCCTTGCAGGATTGGTAAAGAGATCTTAAGGTTGGATATAAATAAGAGCAGGTCATCTGCGTAAAGGAGCAAAACAAGTTTCTCCCCAGCCATTGAGATACCCGCCAGCTCCTGTCGCAGTAATATAGCCAGAGGTTCTAAGCTGATGTTGAACAAAAGGGGTGAGAGAGGACAGCCCTGCCTAGTCCCTCTATGCATAGTAAACCGTTGTGACAACACATTATTAACAATCACTGCAGAAGTGGGGGCACTGTAAATTAATTGAATATACTCATTGAACTGACCGGACAGACCAAATTGCTCTAGGGAAAAAAACAAATGATCCCAACTAACACGATCAAATGCCTTCTCGGCGTCCACTGTCAAAATAGCTTTATCTGTGGTTTTATGGTAGTTGGGAAGCTCATATCTATTCCAGTAGGATTCAATAAGTATTAATAGTTTCCGCATGTTTCTCACCGGGTTCCGACCTGGCATAAAGCCTGATTGGTTCCCGTGAATTATGGTTCCTATACATGGTTTCAGGCGGTGAGCTAAAATAGCAGCCAAGAGCTTATAATCCGTGTTGAGGACTGATATGGGTCTATAGGAACTAGGTAACTCAGGATCCTTACCTTTCTTCAAGATTAGTGAGATATCCGCAGCAGCAAAATACTGGGAACATTTAGAGTTCCCTGAAAAATATTGGTTGAACAATTTGTTCAATACAGGTACCACCAATGGTTCTAAAATTCTGTAGAATTCTATAGGGAAAGAATCTGGCCCTGCTGCCTTATTCGGTTTCGCGTGTTTAATTGCGAATAATATCTCCTCTTCAGAGATAGGGGCGTTTATAGAATCCCTCATTTCCTCAGAGAGTTTTGGAACCTTAATCCTCTGCCAAAATTCTCTTTTCTTGATTAAATTGGGAGACTCTAACTTATACAACTCTTGGAAAAACTAAAAAAAAACCTTTTCGATATCAGGATGATTAGTGTAGCGAGAAGCTCCTTGTTTAATTGCTACAATAGCATGTCGTGGAGAGGATTTAGTCAACCTAGCCAAGAACTTCGCCGATCTCCCTTTATGCCCGCCATATATGGCTTTTAATCTATTCTCCTCCTGAGCACTGTTTTGTTTTATATGTATATCTCGCGTTGTCTTAGCATTTACATATAACTCCCAAAAATGCTTGGAGGGATTATTAATATAAGCTCTATAAGTGTTCTTGACTTGATTAGCCAACTGCCTGCCAACCTGACCGCATTTTTTTTTCCAAGAGACCATGTAAGATTTTATTTCACCTCGGAGAACCGCCTTAGAGGCTTCCCAAAATACCTCAGTTTTATCTATATATTCCCTATTATTCTTGGAATAGTCTATCCACTTCAATCTTAGCCAATTTTGAAAACTCGTATTATTAATTAGAAATTTGGGAAAAGAAATGTAGTTACCACCATAATTCCTTGGCGCCTGATTACAGACCAACGAGATAACTGCATGATCAGAAATTAAAATGTCCGCAATTCCTGAAGACCAATTCCAACTGAGGAGAGAATCTGAAATGAGGAAGTAATCAATCCTCGAAAGTGCCTGCTGAGCTTGTGACATGCATGTAAATGTACGGCTATCTGGGTTCTGTGATCGCCATATATCAACTAAGCCCAGCTGAGCACAAAATTTATGGAAGATTCGAACCTTCCTGCATCTGGCATTAAGGGACCTATTTTTTAAATTGTCCAGAGTAGCATCTGCAACTAGATTAAAGTCTCCAGCAATAATTAAATTACAACCTATAAATTTATGTAGTTTAACTGTTAGACCTGACCAAAAATTATGATCTATTTGATTAGGTCCGTAGATATTACATAATACATAGTGTAACTTATTAATTTCTATTTCCAAAATTAAAAATCGGCCCTTGGGGTCCGCCTCAATATTATCCAAATGATAATCCAAATTCTTGCTCAATAATATAGCAACCCCCCTTTTTCTGGAAGGGGACGGAGCTGCGACCACCTCCCCAACCCATTTAGACTTAAGTTTGGGAAATTCTTGAGGCTTAAGGTGTAATTCCTGAAGCAGGACAATATCGGGCTGAGATTTTCCCAAGTGTTTAATTATGGCCTTGCGCTTAACTGGGGAGGTTACGCCCCCCACATTCCAAGATAATAGATTTAGCTTAGGACCCATCTTGATCTTATCTTAAATCTGTGAAGGGGGCTACAAACAAATATAACTGGGCGGCCGGGTCGGGAAGGAGGAAGAGAAAAAACAAAAGAAAAAAAACAACAACAAAAAAACAAAAAAAAAAACACAACAAGAGAAAACAAAGAAGGAGAAAATAAAAAAAATAAAAAAATAAATAAAAATAAAACACAAGCAGTGAACCATCTTTTTCTATTGTGTGGTAGCAAGAATTAAAACAGTACCCATTTATTGCACCTTTATGGTACCCCTCATCTCTACAGAAGGACTCGGCTTCCATAACGTTATTTAGTGTAAGTGATTTACCCTCTCTCATAACTACCAGTCTCGCAGGATAAATCAATTTAATGTTATAGTTCCCCTTCTGTAATCTGCCATAGAAAAAAGACATGTCTCTTCTCTTAGCCAGGGTTTCTGATGAGAAATCCTGAAAGATTAGCAGTCTATGAGAGCCGAATACAAAAGGATTGCATTTTCTATAGTACTTAAGATATAGCATCTTGTCCTGAAAATTGATAAATTTGAATATAACTGGTCTGGGTCTGTTACTCTCATTGGTTTCTCGACGAAACCCAATCCTGTGTACCCTTTCTATCTGAAAGGGGGCAGCAGGAGCTGGAATCTGCAAAGCTTGAGGTAGAGTTATAGAGACAAAGGCCATTAGGTCTTGAAATTCTGATGTTTCTGGGAGACCTATCACTTTCAAATTATTTCGTCTTGAACGATCCTCAAGATCTTCAATCTTAGCTTGCAGCGAAGTAATCATTCTACTATGTGACTCTATAATGGGCTCTTGTGTGTTAAATCTGTCCTCTAAGTCCGAAATTCTATTTTCGGCTTCCTCAAGCCTTGACGAGAATTGTCTAACTTCCACAGTGAGGTTTGAGATTTCACTTCTGATTTCAGCTTTAACAGACTCAAATTGGGGGGTCAATATTTTAGCCACCTAAGCTGCGAAATCTACCATATTACTACCCAATGGGGTAGACGCACTTTTTTCTAGAGATGTATCAATGCTAGAGTCCAGCGTCCTGCTGCCCCCCCTCTTATCCTTTGATTTAGGAGGCATAGTAGTGGGAGAACCCTTTTGGTGCACAAATCTATCCATAAACTTCCTATCCTATATTGGACTGCAAGAGAAAAAAAAACAAAAAAAAAACCTCAGTTTCAAATTTCCCTTGAATTGGTCACCCTATGTTGGTTGGTCTAATTATAATGCAAGTTTACCTCAACCCAACCCTGCCTATGTAATTAACCTGTGCCCTTAAGTGATTTCTAAATAATATATTAATTACCACCTCTAATGCTGCGTGTGAGGGATGTTTTCTACTTAACTACTTTTAGTAATATATTAATGTGCTTTTTATACAAACACCCTAATAAGCTTCAGTGTTACTCATTAAAACTGCCTGTCCTAGACACCCTTTATTGTGTGGCCTAATACTAATGCGGATTTACCACAACCAACAAAAAAAAAAAAAAAAAAAAAAAAAACTGCCTGAGCACTAACCTGTGCCCTTAAGTGAATTTCTAAATATGGCAAAGTCTCAAATATTCCCTATATTACTCTGCCATAATTAGTGGATAAACTGTATCTGTGCTCCTTATACCAGGAAAATTATATCAAATTACTATATCTAAAACTCGATATGGGAGATATCTCTAATATGTTATTTCTAGCAGTATATTGAAATGGTTTTATACCAACGCCCTACAAACTTCAGTGTTGCTCAATGAAACTGGCTAACCTAGAGCATTCAATTATTCATATAGTGCATATACCATTTATAAGTGGACCGGCCCAACCTATAATACTTGTAGTATAAATCCTTCTATGAAATAGTATTGTTCTATCGTCTGCCTTCAGGGGATACCTCACAAAACCAAACTAGTCTCTAATTGGTTCAACAGATACCGTAGTTCTGGTACCCCATGAACCTATAGCTAGAGATGTTAGTGTGTATTTCAAATACCTCAGCCTATTGAATATGCATCATTATTATTATTACTTGCAGGGCAAACATATCATATAACCTGAAAAACCCTTCCCGCTATGCAAGTTTAATATCTTGGACCCCACCTGAAATGACTTGTAATTTACTTTCCACAAATCAACAGAGTAAGTTACTAAAATTGTGTACCACTATATCATTCATCCATGTATTTTCATTAACACATCACAAATTTCTTCCCCTGGGAAAAAAACTTTCCTGCATATAACATCCCCTATATTTTCTTTAAACAAAGACCTTCAATAATTTATCCACCAACAGCTTTACATTATAAGTATCCACCTCAGAGACCCCGACAATAGTTCTCAGAAAATGTCCAGAGATCTGTAGCTGCATTTAAACTTTAGCTGTAGATTAATACGTTTGTTCCCTGCAATACACCTAAATATATATGCAAATAAAAAGTTTTCTCTTTTTCTATAATTTGCTACTTATCATCAATGTCCAGATCACCAGGCCCGATGGAATGCCGCCTTGTATACACCGACTTATGTGTATACTCCTCTAGACCCAGCCGTGCTCCAACAGCCGCTTTCTCAGAGATGTGTAGACCGGGTAAATCTGGGGCCGTATCCTTCTCAAAACAAGCTATTTCACAAACCAGGCTGTGAATCAAAATAGGAAGAGAACGGACGCCCAGGACCCTCCACGGTGAGCTCCAGCTGTAACACCTCAAGGTTTCATTGCTGACCAGGCGCAATGTGATACTTGCGGAAATCTGTGGCTGCTTTCAGGATACAATTCGCTGGCTGCCCAGAGGAAACATCTACCCGTCCAAGCGGACTGCCTACAGGACCGCCCGCCTTCTGAGGGGCCTCCAGACCAGCGTTACCTCCCGAGGGGCTGCACGAGATGTGAGCGCACGGATGAACTCTGCTTCCTCTCCAGACCTTCTCCGTCACTGGCAAAACTGACTCGGACACCAAGAGAGCAGTGTACCCCTCTTCAGCGCTCCTGTACTGTGTACCTGCGCATACTCCAGGTGCGGTGACTCGGCTCCAGGGCCGGACAAGCAGAGAGCAGACTCGGTGAGTAGTAGGGGGATGTAATCCGATGCAGTTCATGCAGGGACCAAGTCCTGAATATCTAAGTAACCCCTATTAGCCGCAAAGTATCAGGTAACACAGTTATAAACAATGTATGGCTGAGGTACACGATTATAATGCAAGGGTATTTAAACACCGGCCGCTTGTGACCGTTTGCTGGAGAATGTATACCGGCACAATAAGTCTGAATGCCTGGATAGAATACCTGCTGTGCTTCAGCCAACAAGCGCACAGGTACCAAGGGTATTTAAACACCGGCCGCTTGTGACCATTTGCTGGAGATTATTTACCGGCACAATAAGTCTGAATGCCTGGATAGAATACCCGCTGTGCTTCAGCCAACAAGCACAGGTCGGCTGCTCAAAAAGTGACTTCCGTTGCGGGATCCCAGGATCCTTAATCCGGGCCGGTGGATGGTTTCACGGCCAAGGAAAAGTCTGCAAACCGCTGGCAGTTAGTATTCTCCAAGCAACCTGTACTTGGAGCGGGAGCAGACACCTGTGCTACCTGTGTGCTCCACCTCCAGCAGGAAGTCAGAATGCAGCATTATTATTATGTGACAGTGTATCTAGTGCAGGATTCTCACACAGGCACCATCTTTATATACACAGAATGCAGCATTATTATTATGTGACAGTGTATCTAGTGCAGGATTCTCACACAGGCACCATCTATATATACTCAGAATGCAGCATTATTATTATGTGACAGTGTATCTAGTGCAGGATTCTCACCCAGGCACCATCTTTATATACACAGAATGCAGCATTATTATTATGTGACAGTGTATCTAGTGCAGGATTCTCACCCAGGTACCATCTTTATATACACAGAATGCAGCATTATTATTATGTGACAGTGTATCTAGCGCAGGATTCTCACACAGGCACCATCTTTATATACACAGAATGCAGCATTATTATTATGTGACAGTGTATCTAGTGCAGGATTCTCACCCAGGCACCATCACCCCATACCCTAAATGCAGCATTATTATTATGTGACAGTGTATCTAGTGCAGGATTCTCACCCAGGCACCATCTTTATATACACAGAATGCAGCATTATTATTATGTGACAGTGTATCTAGTGCAGGATTCTCACCCAGGTACCATCTTTATATACACAGAATGCAGCATTATTATTATGTGACAGTGTATCTAGCGCAGGATTCTCACCCAGGTACCATCTTTATATACACAGAATGCAGCATTATTATTATGTGACAGTGTATCTAGTGCAGGATTCTGACACAGGCACCATCTTTATATACACAGAATGCAGCATTATTATTATGTGACAGTGTATCTAGCGCAGGATTCTCACCCAGGCACCATCTTTATATACACAGAATGCAGCATTATTATTATGTGACAGTGTATCTAGTGCAGGATTCTCACACAGGCACCATCTTTATATACACAGAAGATAGCATTATTATTATGTGACAGTGAATCTAGTGCAGGATTCTCACACAGGCACCATCTTTATATACACAGAATGCAGCATTATTATTATGTGACAGTGTATCTAGCTCAGGATTCTCACACAGGCACCATCTTTATATACACATAATGCAGCATTATTATTATGTGACAGTGTATCTAGTGCAGGATTCTCACACAGGCACCATCTTTATATACACAGAATGCAGCATTATTATTATGTGACAGTGTATCTAGCGCAGGATTCTCACACAGGCACCATCTTTATATACACATAATGCAGCATTATTATTATGTGACAGTGTATCTAGTGCAGGATTCTCACCCAGGCACCATATTTATATACACAGAATGCAGCATTATTATTATGTGACAGTGTATCTAGCGCAGGATTCTCACACAGGCACCATTTTTATATACACAGAATGCAGCATTATTATGTGACAGTGTATCTAGTGCAGGATTCTCACACAGGTACCATCTTTATATACACAGAATGCAGCATTATTATTATGTGACAGTGTATCTAGTGCAGGATTCTCACCCAGCACCATCTTTATATACACAGAATACAGCATTATTATTATGTGACAGTGTATCTAGTGCAGGATTCTCACACAGGCACCATCTTTATATACACAGAATGCAGCATTATTATTATGTGACAGTGTATCTACTGCAGGATTCTCACCCAGGCACCATCTTTATATAAACAGAATGCAGCATTATTATTATGTGACAGTGTATCTAGTGCAGGATTCTCACACAGGCACCATCTTTATATACACAGAATGCAGCATTATTATTATATGACAGTGTATCTAGTGCAGGATTCTCACACAGGCACCATCTTTATATACACAGAATGCAGCATTATTATTATGTGACAGTGTATCTAGTGCAGGATTCTCACACAGGCACCATCTTTATATACACAGAATGCAGCATTATTATTATATGACAGTGTATCTAGTGCAGGATTCTCACACAGGCACCATCTTTATATACACAGAATGCAGCATTATTATTATGTGACAGTGTATCTAGTGCAGGATTCTCACCCAGGCACCATCATTATATACACAGAATGCAGCATTATTATTATGTGACAGTGTATCTAGTGCAGGATTCTCACCCAGGCACCATCTTTATATACACAGAATGCAGCATTATTATTATGTGACAGTGTATCTAGCGCAGGATTCTCACCCAGGCATCATCTTTATATACACAGAATGCAGCATTATTATTATGTGACAGTGTATCTAGTGCAGGATTCTCACACAGGTACAATCTTTATATACACAGAATGCAGCATTATTATTATGTGACAGTGTATCTAGTGCAGGATTCTCACACAGGCACCATCTTTATATACACAGAATACAGCATTATTATTATGTGACAGTGTATCTAGCGCAGGATTCTCACACAGGCACCATCTTTATATACACAGAATGCAGCATTATTATTATGTGACAGTGTATATAGCGCAGGATTCTCACCCAGGTACCATCTTTAGGAACGGTGTAAAAGCCGGAACGGAACGGAACAGGCCGGAACAGGCCTTTTATGAAGGAAATTGATGCAGCATTATTATTATGTGACAGTGTATCTAGTGCAGGATTCTCACACAGGCACCATCTTTATATACACAGAATGCAGCATTATTACTATGTGACAGTGTATCTAGCGCAGGATTCTCACCCAGGCACCATCTTTATATACACAGAATCCAGCATTATTATTATGTGACAGTGTATCTAGTGCAGGATTCTCACCCAGGCACCATCTTTATATACACAGAATGCAGCATTATTATTATGTGACAGTGTATTTAGCACAGGATTCTCACCCAGGCACCATCTTTACATACACAGAATTCAGCATTATTATTATTATGTGACAGTGTATCTAGTGCAGGATTCTCACCCAGGCACCATCTTTATATACACAGAATGCAGCATTATTATTATGTGACAGTGTATTTAGCACAGGATTCTCACCCAGGCACCATCTTTATATACACAGAATGCAGCATTATTATTATGTGACAGTGTATCTAGCACAGGATTCTCACACAGGCACCATCTTTATATACACAGAATGCAGCATTATTATTATGTGACAGTGTAGCTAGCGCAGGATTCTCACCCAGGCACCATCTTTATATACACAGAATGCAGCATTATTATTATGTGACAGTGTATCTAGCGCAGGATTCTCACCCAGGCACCATCTTTATATACACAGAATGCAGCATTATTATTATGTGACAGTGTATCTAGTGCAGGAGTCTCACACAGGCACCATCTTTATATACACAGAATGCAGCATTATTATTATGTGACAGTGTATTTAGCACAGGATTCTCACCCAGGCACCATCTTTATATACACATAATTCAGCATTATTGTTATTATGTGACAGTGTATCTAGTGCAGGATTCTCACCCAGGCACCATCTTTATATACACAGAATGCAGCATTATTATTATGTGACAGTGTATTTAGCACAGGATTCTCACCCAGGCACCATCTTTATATACACAGAATGCAGCATTATTATTATGTGACAGTGTATCTAGCGCAGGATTCTCACACAGGCACCATCTTTATATACACAGAATGCAGCATTATTATTATGTGACAGTGTATCTAGCGCAGGATTCTCACCCAGGCACCATCTTTATATACACAGAATGCAGCATTATTATTATGTGACAGTGTATCTAGTGCAGGATTCTCACCCAGGCACCATCTTTATATACACAGAATACAGTATTATTATTATTATCAGTGTATCTAGTGCAGGATTCTCACCCAGGCACCATCTTTATATACACAGAATGCAGCATTATTATTATTATTATGTGATAGTGTATCTAGCACAGGATTCTCACACAGGCACCATCTTTATATACACAGAAGATAGCATTATTATTATGTGACAGTGTATCTAGCGCAGGATTCTCACACAGGTACCATCTTTATATACACAGAATGCAGCATTATTATTATGTGACAGTGTATCTGGCGCAGGATTCTCACACAGGCACCATCTTTATATACACAGAATGCAACATTATTATTATGTGACAGTGTATCTAGTGCAGGATTCTCACACAGGCACCATGTTTATATACAAAGAATGCAGCATTATTATTATGTGACAGTGTATCTAGTGCAGGATTCTCACACAGGCACCATCTTTATATACACAGAATGCAGCATTATTATTATATGACAGTGTATCTAGTGCAGGATTCTCACACAGGCACCATCTTTATATACACAGAATGCAGCATTATTATTATGTGACAGTGTATCTAGTGCAGGATTCTCACCCAGGCACCATCTTTATATACACAGAATGCAGCATTATTATTATGTGACAGTGTATCTAGTGCAGGATTCTCACCCAGGCACCATCATTATATACACAGAATGCAGCATTATTATTATGTGACAGTGTATCTAGTGCAGGATTCTCACCCAGGCACCATCTTTATATACACAGAATGCAGCATTATTATTATGTGACAGTGTATCTAGCGCAGGATTCTCACCCAGGCATCATCTTTATATACACAGAATGCAGCATTATTATTATGTGACAGTGTATCTAGTGCAGGATTCTCACACAGGTACAATCTTTATATACACAGAATGCAGCATTATTATTATGTGACAGTGTATCTAGTGCAGGATTCTCACACAGGCACCATCTTTATATACACAGAATACAGCATTATTATTATGTGACAGTGTATCTAGCGCAGGATTCTCACACAGGCACCATCTTTATATACACAGAATGCAGCATTATTATTATGTGACAGTGTATATAGCGCAGGATTCTCACCCAGGTACCATCTTTAGGAACGGTGTAAAAGCCGGAACGGAACGGAACAGGCCGGAACAGGCCTTTTATGAAGGAAATTGATGCAGCATTATTATTATGTGACAGTGTATCTAGTGCAGGATTCTCACACAGGCACCATCTTTATATACACAGAATGCAGCATTATTACTATGTGACAGTGTATCTAGCGCAGGATTCTCACCCAGGCAC
Organism: Bombina bombina; assembly: GCF_027579735.1. NCBI lineage: Eukaryota > Metazoa > Chordata > Amphibia > Anura > Bombinatoridae > Bombina > Bombina bombina. Next base: position 594,219,208 of record NC_069505.1, on the reverse strand, counting down.
CATCTTTATATACACAGAATCCAGCATTATTATTATGTGACAGTGTATCTAGTGCAGGATTCTCACCCAGGCACCATCTTTATATACACAGAATGCAGCATTATTATTATGTGACAGTGTATTTAGCACAGGATTCTCAACCAGGCACCATCTTTACATACACAGAATTCAGCATTATTATTATTATGTGACAGTGTATCTAGTGCAGGATTCTCACCCAGGCACCATCTTTATATACACAGAATGCAGCATTATTATTATGTGACAGTGTATTTAGCACAGGATTCTCACCCAGGCACCATCTTTATATACACAGAATGCAGCATTATTATTATGTGACAGTGTATCTAGCACAGGATTCTCACCCAGGCACCATCTTTATATACACAGAATGCAGCATTATTATTATGTGACAGTGTATCTAGCACAGGATTCTCACCCAGGCACCATCTTTATATACACAGAATGCAGCATTATTATTATGTGACAGTGTATCTAGCACAGGATTCTCACACAGGCACCATCTTTATATACACAGAATGCAGCATTATTATTATGTGACAGTGTAGCTAGCGCAGGATTCTCACCCAGGCACCATCTTTATATACACAGAATGCAGCATTATTATTATGTGACAGTGTATCTAGCGCAGGATTCTCACCCAGGCACCATCTTTATATACACAGAATGCAGCATTATTATTATGTGACAGTGTATCTAGTGCAGGAGTCTCACACAGGCACCATCTTTATATACACAGAATGCAGCATTATTATTATGTGACAGTGTATTTAGCACAGGATTCTCACCCAGGCACCATCTTTATATACACATAATTCAGCATTATTGTTATTATGTGACAGTGTATCTAGTGCAGGATTCTCACCCAGGCACCATCTTTATATACACAGAATGCAGCATTATTATTATGTGACAGTGTATTTAGCACAGGATTCTCACCCAGGCACCATCTTTATATACACAGAATGCAGCATTATTATTATGTGACAGTGTATCTAGCGCAGGATTCTCACACAGGCACCATCTTTATATACACAGAATGCAGCATTATTATTATGTGACAGTGTATCTAGCGCAGGATTCTCACCCAGGCACCATCTTTATATACACAGAATGCAGCATTATTATTATGTGACAGTGTATCTAGTGCAGGATTCTCACCCAGGCACCATCTTTATATACACAGAATGCAGCATTATTATTATTATCAGTGTATCTAGTGCAGGATTCTCACCCAGGCACCATCTTTATATACACAGAATGCAGCATTATTATTATTATGTCACAGTGTATCTAGCACAGGATTCTCACACAGGCACCATCTTTATATACACAGAAGATAGCATTATTATTATGTGACAGTGTATCTAGCGCAGGATTCTCACACAGGTACCATCTTTATATACACAGAATGCAGCATTATTATTATGTGACAGTGTATCTGGCGCAGGATTCTCACACAGGCACCATCTTTATATACACAGAATGCAACATTATTATTATGTGACAGTGTATCTAGTGCAGGATTCTCACACAGGCACCATGTTTATATACAAAGAATGCAGCATTATTATTATGTGACAGTGTATCTAGTGCAGGATTCTCCCACAGGCACCATCTTTATATACAAAGAATGCAGCATTATTATTATGTGACAGTGTATCTAGTGCAGGATTCTCTCACAGGTACCATCTTTATATACACAGAATGCAGCATTATTACTATGTGAAAGTGTATCTAGTGCAGGATTCTCACACAGGTACCATCTTTATATACACAGAATGTAGCATTATTATTATGTGACAGTGTATCTAGCGCAGGATTCTCACCCAGGCACAATCTTTATATACCCAGAATGCAGCATTATTATTATGTAACAGTGTATCTAGCGCAGGATTCTCACACAGGCACCATCTTTATATACACAGAATGCATCATTATTATTATGTGACAGTGTATCTAGCACAGGATTTTCCCCAGGCACCATCTTTATATACACAGAATGCAGCATTATTATTATGTGACAGTGTATCTAGTGCAGGGTTCTCACACAGGCACCATCTTTATATACACAGAATGCAGCATTATTATTATGTGACAGTGTATCTAGTGCAGGATTCTCACACAGGCACCATCTTTATATACACAGAATGCAGAATTATTATTATGTGACAGTGTATCTAGCACAGGATTCTCACACAAGCACCATCTTTATATACACAGAATGCAGCATTATTATTATGTGACAGTGTATCTAGCGCAGTATTCTCACCCAGGCACCATCTTTATATACACAGAATGCAGCATTATTATTATGTGACAGTGTATCTAGCGCAGGATTCTCACCCAGGCACCATCTTTAGATACACAGAATGCAGCATTATTATTATGTAACAGTGTATCTAGTGCAGGATTCTCACCCAGGCACCATCTTTATATACACAGAATGCAGCATTATTATTATGTGACAGTGTATCTAGTGCAGGATTCTCACACAGGCACCATCTTTATATACACAGAATGCAGCATTATTATTATGTAACAGTGTATCTAGCTCAGGATTCTCACACAGGCACCATCTTTATATACACAGAATGCAACATTATTATTATGTGACAGTGTATCTAGCGCAGGATTCTCACACAGGCACCATCTTTATATACAAAGAATGCAGCATTATTATTATGTGACAGTGTATCTAGTGCAGGATTCTCCCACAGGCACCATCTTTATATACAAAGAATGCAGCATTATTATTATGTGACAGTGTATCTAGTGCAGGATTCTCTCACAGGTACCATCTTTATATACACAGAATGCAGCATTATTACTATGTGACAGTGTATCTAGTGCAGGATTCTCACACAGGTACCATCTTTATATACACAGAATGTAGCATTATTATTATGTGACTGTGTATCTAGCGCAGGATTCTCACCCAGGCACCATCTTTATATACACAGAATGCAGCATTATTATTATGTAACAGTGTATCTAGCGCAGGATTCTCACACAGGCACCATCTTTATATACACAGAATGCAGCATTATTATTATGTGACAGTGTATCTAGCACAGGATTTTCCCCAGGCACCATCTTTATATACACAGAATGCAGCATTATTATTATGTGACAGTGTATCTAGTGCAGGATTCTCACACAGGCACCGTCTTTATATACACCGAATGCAGCATTATTATTATGTGACAGTGTATCTAGTGCAGGATTCTCACACAGGCACCATCTTTATATACACAGAATGCAGAATTATTATTATGTGACAGTGTATCTAGCACAGGATTCTCACACAAGCACAATCTTTATATACACAGAATGCAGCATTATTATTATGTGACAGTGTATCTAGCGCAGTATTCTCACCCAGGCACCATCTTTATATACACAGAATGCAGCATTATTATTATGTGACAGTGTATCTAGCGCAGGATTCTCACCCAGGCACCATCTTTAGATACACAGAATGCAGCATTATTATTATGTAACAGTGTATCTAGGGCAGGATTCTCACCCAGGCACCATCTTTATATACACAGAATGCAGCATTATTATTATGTGACAGTGTATCTAGCTCAGGATTCTCACCCAGGCACCATCTTTATATACACAGAATGCAGCATTATTATTATGTGACAGTGTATCTAGTGCAGGATTCTCACACAGGTACCATCTTTATATACACAGAATGCAGCATTATTATTATGTGACAGTGTATCTAGTGCAGGATTCTCACACAGGCACCATCTTTATATACACAGAATGCAGCGTTATTATTATGTGACAGTGTATCTAGCGCAGGATTCTCACCCAGGCACCATCTTTATATACACAGAATGCAGCATTATTATTATGTGACAGTGTATCTAGCGCAGGATTCTCACCCAGGCACCATCTTTATATACACAGAATGCAGCATTATTATTATGTGACAGTGTATCTAGTGCAGGACTCTCACACAGGCACCATCTTTATATACACAGAATGCAGCATTATTATTATTATGTGACAGTGTATCTAGTGCAGGATTCACACCCAGGTACCATCTTTATATACACAGAATGCAGCATTATTATTATGTGACAGTGTATCTAGCGCAGGATTCTCACACAGGCACCATCTTTATATACACAGAATGCAGCATTATTATTATGTGACAGTGTATCTAGTGCAGGATTCTCACCCAGACACCATCTTTATATACACAGAATGCAGCATTATTATTATGTGACAGTGTATCTAGCACAGGATTCTCACCCAGGCACCATCTTTATATACACAGAATGCAGCATTATTATTATGTGACAGTGTATCTAGCGCAGGATTCTCACTCAGGCACCCTCTTTATATACACAGAATGCAGCATTATTATTATGTGACAGTGTATCTACTGCAGGATTCTCACACAGGCACCATTATCCCATACACAGAATGCAGCATTATTATTATGTGACAGTGTATCTAGTGCAGGATTCTCACACAGTCACCATCTTTATATACACAGGCAGCAGCATTATTATTATGTGACCGTGTATCTAGCGCAGGATTCTCACCCAGGCACCATCTTTATATACACAGAATGCAGCATTATTATTATGTTACAGTTTATCTAGCGCAGGATTCTCACCCAGGCACCATCTTTATATACACAGAATGCAGCATTATTATTATGTGACAGTGTATCTAGTGAAGGATTCTCACCCAGACACCATCTTTATATACACAGAATGCAGCATTATTATTATGTGACAGTGTATCTAGCACAGGATTCTCACACAGGCACCATCTTTATATACACAGAATGCAGCATTATTATTATGTGACAGTGTATCTAGTGCAGGATTCTCACACAGGCACCATCTTTATATACACAGAATGCAGCATTATTATTATGTGACAGTGTATCTAGCACAGGATTCTCACACAGGCACCATCTTTATATACACAGAATGCAGCATTATTATTATGTGACAGTGTATCTAGTGCAGGATTCTCACCCAGGCACCATCTTTATATACACAGAATGCAGCATTATTATTATGTGACAGTGTATCTAGTGCAGGATTTTCACACAGGCACCATCTTTATATACACAGAATGCAGCATTATTATTATGTGACAGTGTATCTAGTGCAGGATTCTCACACAGGCATCATCTTTATGTACACAGAATGCAGCATTATTATTATTATCAGTGTATCTAGTGCAGGCTTCTCACACAGGCACCATCTTTATATACACAGAATGCAGCATTATTATTATGTGACAGTGTATCTAGTGCAGGATTCTCACACAGGCACCATCTTTATATACACAGAATGCAGCATTCTTATTATATGACAGTGTATCTAGTGCAGGCTTCTCACACAGGCACCATCTTTATATACACAGAATGCAGCATTATTATCATGTGACAGTGTATCTAGCGCAGGATTCTCACCCAGGCACCATCTTTATATACACAGAATGCAGCATTATTTTTATGTGACAGTGTATCTAGCACAGGATTCTCACCCAGGTACCATCTTTATATACACAGAATGCAGCATTATTATTATGTGACAGTGTATCTAGTGCAGGATTCTCACACAGGCACCATCTTTATATACACAGAACGCAGAATTATTATTATGTGACAGTGTATCTAGTGCAGGATTCTCACCCAGGCACCATCACCCCATACCCTGAATGCAGCATGAAGAGGCTCAGTGAAGGTGACAGTGACAGTGTGTAAGTGTCTGATCGGGTCACACAGCTCATAAAAGGTCAGACGCCCAGCCTCATAGTCCAGCAGTATTCCTACTGTGTCACATGATAGAGGGGGGTGTAATGAGGTGTATATTGTGTTATGTATCACTGAAAGATCTTTATAATAACTAAACAAACCCCAGGACTTGTTATTCTCTCCTATCTCAGACTGATCTCCTCCCCTCTCCATACTGGGATAACAAACCCCTACACGCCAGAGCATTGATTCACTGATCTGCACTTCCCAGTAATGTTGTCCTGAGGAAAAGGTCCTGGTGCTTAATACCTGAGGATAATCTGTAAATCTCTCTGGTGTTACTGGTCGCTGCTGGTTTATACCTAACCAGGATGCAGTTTTCAGGTCATCTGATACAATAACATTATTATAAGCTGTGTTTATATCCAGTAATATGTCTGATGTCACCTGCATATAGAGCCCTCTCTTTATATCAGTCACAATATCAGCTAAACCTCTGTATAAGGTCACTGAGATCAGACCCTCATCTAAATCCCCCCCAGCAGGGACCTGTTTATCACCACTCTGTGTGACCTCATTATCTCCCTTCTCAGCACCACAAAAGTCATCTCTGTGTGATTCCTGTTCTTGTAGGACAGTTAATGGGTCAGTCATGTTGTACAGCTCCTCAATGTGACTCATCTTCCTGGTCAGCTCGTCCTTCTCTTTTTCCAGCTGCTGGATCAGATCAGAGATTGGGAGTAAAACCTGCTCCTGCTGCCGGGTGATGTCACTCAGGACTCGCTTCTCTAGGTCATCCAGCTCTTTCCTGATGTCCCTAATCAGGGCAGTGAGTCGCTCTGTTACACCAGCTGCTTTCTCTTGCACCCCTCTCCTGTGCTCCTGCAGACTCTGGACTCTTTTCTCAGTCTTCTCTCTCTTTGTGGTCAGTTTCTGCATAACATTTCTCAGTTTCTCTTTCTTCTTCTCAGAAGCCTCATTCAGCAGCTCCAACTGGTGTCCCCTGTGCTCTCCGGCCAGGGAGCAGGACACACAGATACAGGCAGCATCCTCAGTGCAGTAATATTTCAGGAGCTCCCTGTGTTTGTAGCATTTTCTGTTACCCCAGGAAGTGGTGGGTTCAGTTAAGACGTGTTCCTCAGACCTGCTGTGTACCCTCAGGTGGGTGTCACACAGAGAAGCCTCACAATGCAGACATGATTTAGCCGCAGGTACAGGAGAGTGAACACAGTAAGTGCAGAGGACCCCAGTGTCTATTTGCTCTGGCTGAGTAATCTGTAAATGCGTCACTACATTACACAGTGCTATGTTCCTCTGCAGCTCAGGTCTGTTACTGAATCCCTTTCTGCACTGAGGACAGGAATAAACCCCAGAACCCTCCTGGGTACCCAGCACACTCTCAATACAGCCCAGGCAGAAGTTATGGCCACAGCTGAGATTTACAGGATCTGTATAAATGCTCAGGCAGATGGGGCAGGTTAGCTCCTCTCTCAGATCAGCAGTCGCCATTCTTGTAATTCAGCAGGAAACGAAACTTACATTATCTTCCTATTCAGCACAAGGGCGTGGCAGTTACGTAACTATGTGCTTTGCCTGTTAACTCTTTATGTCCCAGACTGTAGTGACCAGGGCAGGTTTGTAAACTGTGATAAATGTTCTGTAGTGCTCAGTAATTTGTGTATCTGATGACATCACATGAAATATTAGGAGTACAACTTTGTTTATTATTATCGGTTATTTGTAGAGCGCCAACAGATTCCGCAGCGCTATAAACAAAGGGGGAGTACAACAAAACAATTATAGGGTAGAGGGCCCTGCCAAGAGTTGCACTGTTGTAGTCAGCTCTTAAGAAGGTGTTCTACAAACAGCTGGACTTTTAGGCTTACATGCTAAGAGGGTTCAGGGGATTGCAGTGGAAGAGAGGAACTGGTATTAGGAAAGGTTAGCGTAGGTGGTATGCGTCCCTGAACAGTAGAGTCTTTAGGGAGCACTTGAAGCTTTTAAAACTAGAAGAGAGTCTTGTGGAGCGAGGCAGAGAGTTCCACAAGATGGGAGCCAGTCTGGAGAAGTCCTGTAAACGGGAGTGTGATGAGGTGACAAGAGAGGAGGAGAGTAGGAGGTCATGAGCAGAGCGAAGGGGACGGGAGGGAGAGTGTCTGGAGACAAGGTCTGAGATGTAGGGGGGAGCAGTGCAGTTGAGGGCTTTGTATGTAAGAGTGAGAGTTTTGTGTTTGATCCTAGAGGCAAGAGGAAGCCAGTGAAGGGATTGGCAGAGAGGCGCAGCAGATGAAGAGCGATGTGTAAGGAAGATGAGTCTGGCAGAGGCATTCATTATGGATTGTAAAGGAGCTAGGCGTTTATGTATTTTACCCACTAGCAAGGGTTAAATGCAATTTAAAAGAAAGGAATTTGTTTCACAATAAGATGCTAAAACAGAATTATTTTTATACTAGAACGTTCTTTCAATTCTGATGAGACTTAATGTGATTTAATGCAAATTGTTTTCACATCACTAATAATTTCATGACTTGTGTAAATAACAGATTGTTATATTAATATTTCTTAAAGGTACAAACACGTAATTACAAAGATAAATGAACTTTCTGATTAATATATTATTAATTGATCAACTTTAATAGATTAACCTCTTCAATGTGCAGGATGACAACATATCATTATGTGTACTGCCTGTGTGCGTATGGTGTCACGTTGTTGTCATTAAGCGGGATCACTAATATGAGCCAGTTGTCTGTGATCCAGCACACTACTGACTGATCGGTGCTGGTATAGGGGGCACTGCGCCAAAGGCTACACGGTAGTGCGAGTGAAATCACACATATTTGCATGGTGACATCACAGTAGGGGCGGAACCAGGAAGTGGCTAGTAGTGAATTGAGCTGGATGGGGGGAGGGTGGTCTCAGCTCCTTTACTAGCCAAATATCACAAAGGTCCCTCATTTGGAAGAGAATCACTTTCACAAGACCCCAAATAATTTTTTTTTAAAAAGTAAAAAGCACAACACATGTAGTTTTGTTAAGGAATGTGTCTTTATGTGCTCACAAAAATATCTGTTATATCTAGAGACCCCAAGTAAAGTTTATTTATAAAGAAAAATACCAATGACACTACATAAATTATTATCAGAACCTTCAATATCTTCTATAAGGCAAACTCATTTATTTTATGCTTATTATGGATCTAAGGTGCAAAACAAAAACATTATATCTAAGTTATTAGGTAAAGCCTACTACAGAGGATATTTATATACAGCACTCTGGGGTCTGCAATATTACAAATATACTTAAATAAATGTGTTCATCTTCAATGTGAAGTGTTTGGTGCAATTTTATTAGTACTTAATTACATTACAAATGGGAAAAACATAAAACCTCTATATAGCCCTTGGTTTGTAAGTAGTAAGGTCCTGAATCACCAATCTAAACAGTGGTCAACTGTAACAGGCACTTCTAATATTAGCCCTTGTAAAGACCAAAGAGACAAATATAATTTATCATGAATCACTCTATTGAGCAGTATATAGATATTCCCATATGGTAAATAATAGTTATGATTACCTGAATCTATATATGCATGGGTTTCTCTTGTGATAAGAAATTGTCTCTATAATGGTTGTTATATCACATCAGAGCAGTCAACCACTCTTAATTTTTATAACCAGTGTTATAATATACGAAAAAATACCCTCAATCAGGGCCCCCGGGCAAAAGTATGACAGGGCCCCCCACCCACTCTTTGTTCCACATACCTACCTCCTCTGCCCTTCCTCCACCCTATTGCCCCTCCCATCTCCTGTGGCCCTCCCACCTCCTTGCCCCTCCTACTTCATATGCCCCTCCCCCACCATGCTTTTAATTGCCATATAAAGAGACAATTTGTTTCCTTAAATATTTTTTATAAGAACTAAATATTGGAAATTGGAAAGTGCTTATGGCAAAAAAAATCCTTTAAATAAGAGATGCATCATTCTATAAGTAGGCGTCTATACTAAATAAGAGATGCATGATTCTATAAGTATGCATCTATACTCAATAAGAGATGCATGTTTCTATAAGTATGCGTCTATACTAAATAAGAGATGCATGATTCTATAAGTATGCGTCTATACTAAATAAGAGATGCATGATTCTATAAGTGTACGTCTATACTAAATAAGAGATGCATGAGTCTATAAGTATGCGCCTATACTAAATAAGAGATGCATGATTCTATAAGTATGCGTCTATACTAAATAAGAGATGCATGATTCTATAAGTATGCGTCTATACTAAATAAGAGATGCATGATTCTATAAGTATGCGTCTATACTAAATAAAAGATGCATGATTCTATAAGTATGCGTCTATACTAAATAAGAGATGCATGATTCTATAAGTATGCGTCTATACTAAATAAGAGATGCATGATTCTATAAGTATGCGTCTATACTAAATAAGAGATGCATGATTCTATAAGTAGGCGTCTATACTAAATAAGAGATGCATGATTCTATAAGTATGCGTCTATACTAAATAAGAGATGCATGATTCTATAAGTAGGCGTCTATACTAAATAAGAGATGCATGATTCTATAAGTAGGCGTCTATACTAAATAAGAGATGCATGATTCTATAAGTAGGCGTCTATACTAAATAAGAGATGCATGATTCTATAAGTAGGCGTCTATACTAAATAAGAGATGCATGATTCTATAAGTATGCGTCTATACTAAATAAGAGATGCATGATTCTATAAGTATGCGTCTATACTAAATAAGAGATGCATGATTCTATAAGTATGCGTCTATACTAAATAAGAGATGCATGATTCTATAAGTAGGCGTCTATACTAAATAAGAGATGCATGATTCTATAAGTAGGCGTCTATACTAAATAAGAGATGCATGATTCTATAAGTATGCGTCTATACTAAATAAGAGATGCATGATTCTATAAGTATGCGTCTATACTAAATAAGAGATGCATGATTCTATAAGTATGCGTCTATACTAAATAAGAGATGCATGATTCTATAAGTATGCGTCTATACTAAATAAGAGATGCATGATTCTATAAGTAGGCGTCTATACTAAATAAGAGATGCATGATTCTATAAGTAGGCGTCTATACTAAATAAGAGATGAATGATTCTATAAGTAGGCGTCTATATTAAATAAGAGATGCATGATTCTATAAGTAGGCGTCTATACTAAATAAGAGATGCATGATTCTATAAGTAGGCGTCTATACTACATAACGATAATACTATCTCCATTTTAACTGAAACCACCGCAGGTTTAGAAAAATTAATTTTAAAGGGAGAGTAAAGTCAAAATTAAACTTTAAAAGGGACATGAAAGCCAAAACCAAAAAAAATATTCCATGATTTAGGTAGAACTTACAATTTTAAACAACTTTTCATTTTATTTCTATTATCAAATTTGCTTCATTCTCTTGGTATCATTTGTTGAAGGAGCAGCAATGCACTACTGGTTTCTAACTGAACACATGGGTGAGCCAATAACAATCGGTATATATATATATATATATATATATATATATATATATATGCAGCCACCAATCAGCAGCTAGAACCTAGGTTCTTTGCTGCTGCTGAGCCTACCTAGACCTTTCAACAAAGGAGAACAAGAGAAGGAAGCAAATTTAAAAATAGAAGTAAATTGGAAAGTTGTTTAAAAACAAAATTTATGCTTACCTGATAAATTTCTTTCTCTTGTGGTGTATCCAGTCCACGGGTTCATCCATTACTTGTGGGATATTCTCCTTCCCAACAGGAAGCTGCAAGAGGACACCCACAGCAGAGCTGTCTATATAGCTCCTCCCCTAACTGCCACCCCCAGTCATTCGACCGAAGACAAGCAAGAAAAAAGGAGAAACTATAGGGTGCAGTGGTGACTGTAGTTTAAAAATAAAAAAACACCTGCCTTAAAAGTGACAGGGCGGGCCGTGGACTGGATACACCACAAGAGAAAGAAATTTATCAGGTAAGCATAAATTTTGTTTTCTCTTGTAAGGTGTATCCAGTCCACGGGTTCATCCATTACTTGTGGGATACCAATACCAAAGCTTTAGGACACGGATGAAGGGAGGGACAAGGCAGGAACTTAAATGGAAGGCACCACTGCCTGCAAGACCTTTCTCCCAAAAATAGCCTCAGAGGAAGCAAAAGTATCAAATTTGTAGAATTTAGAAAAGGTATGAAGTGAAGACCAAGTCGCCGCCTTACAAATCTGTTCAACAGAGGCCTCATTTTTAAAAGCCCATGTGGAAGCTACCGCTCTAGTGGAATGAGCTGTAATTCTTTCAGGAGGCTGCTGGCCAGCAGTCTCATAAGCTAAACGGATTATGCTTCTCAGCCAAAAAGAAAGAGAAGATGCCGAAGCCTTTTGGCCTCTCCTCTGTCCAGAGTAGACAACAAACAATGCAGATGTTTGACGAAAATCTTTAGTAGCTTGTAAATAAAACTTTAAAGCACGAACCACGTCAAGATTGTGTAATAGACGTTCCTTCTTTGAAGAAGGATTAGGACACAGTGACGGAACAACAATCTCCTGATTGATATTCTTATTAGATACCACCTTAGGAAGAAACCCAGGTTTGGTACGCAAAACTACCTTATCTGCATGGAAGATCAGATAAGGGGAATCATACTTTAAGGCAGATTGCTACCAAAAACAGAACTTTCAAAGATAAAAGCTTGATATCTATGGAATGCAGAGGTTCAAACGGAACCCCTTGAAGAACTTTAAGAACTAAATTTAAACTCCATGGCGGAGCAACAGGTTTAAACACAGGCTTGATTCTAACTAAAGCCTGACAAAACGCCTGAACGTCTGGAACATCTGCCAGATGCTTGTGCAGAAGAATAGACAGAGCAGAAATCTGTCCCTTTAAGGAACTAGCTGACAATCCCTTCTCCAATCCTTCTTGGAGAAAAGATAATATCCTAGGAATCCTGACCTTTCTCCATGAGTAACCCTTGGATTCACACCAATGAAGATATTTACACCATATCTTATGGTAGATTTTCCTGGTGACAGGCTTTCGAGCCGGAATCAAGGTATCAATGACCGACTTGGAGAAACCACGTTTTGATAAAATCAAGCATTCAATCTCCAAGCAGTCAGCTGCAGAGAAATTAGATTTGGATGTTTGAATGGGCCTTGGAGTAGAAGGTCCTGCCTCAGCGGCAGAGTCCATGGTGGAAAGGATGACATGTCCACCAGATCTGCATACCAAGTCCTGCGTGGCCACGCAGGTGCTATCAAAATCACCGAAGCTCTCTCCTGCTTGATCTTGGCAATCAGACGAGGGAGGAGAGGAAATGGTGGGAACACATAAGCCAGGCTGAAGGACCAGGGCACTGCTAGAGCATCTATCAGCGCTGCCTGGGGATCCCTTGACCTGGACCCATAACAAGGAAGCTTGGCGTTCTGACGAGACGCCATCAGATCCAGTTCTGGTTTGCCCCATAGTTGGATCAGCTGGGCAAATACCTCCGGATGGAGCTCCCACTCCCCCGGATGAAAAGTCTGCCGACTTAGAAAATCCGCCTCCCAGTTCTCTACTCCTGGGATATGGATAGCTGAGAGATGGCAAGAGTGAACCTCTGCCCATAGAATTATCTTTGAAACCTCCAATATTGCCAGGGGGCTTCTTGTTCCCCCCTGATGGTTGATATAGGCTACAGTCGTGATATTGTCCGACTGAAATCTGATGAACCTGACCGCAGCTAGTTGAGGCCAAGCCTGAAGAGCATTGAATATCGCTCTCATTTCCAGAATGTTTATCGGAAGGAGGGCTTCCTCCTGAGACCACAAACCCTGAGCCTTCAGGGAGTTCCAGACTGCGCCCCAGCCCAGAAGGCTGGCATCTGTCATCACTATAGTCCACTCTGGCCTGCGGAAACTCATTCCCCTGGACAGATGGACCCGAGATAACCACCAGAGAAGAGAATCCCTGGTCTCTTGATCCAGATTTAGCAGAGGGGACAAATCTGTGTAGTTCCCATTCCACTGATTGAGCATGCAAAGTTGCAGTGGTCTGAGATGTAGGCGGGCAAATGTGAACTATGTCCATTGCCACTACCATTAGGCCGATTACTTCCATACACTGAGCCACTGACGGCCGAGAAGTGGAATAAAGAGCACGGCAGGAAGTTAGAAGCTTTGATAACCTGACCTCTGTCAGAAAAATTTTCATTTCTACTGAATCTATCAGTGTTCCTAGGAAGGAAACTCTTGTGAGAGGGGAGAGAGAACTCTTTTCTTCATTCACCTTCCACCCGTGAGACCTCAGAAAGGCCAGAACAATGTCCGTATGGGACTTGGCGATTTGAAAAGTCGATGCCTGTATCAGAATGTCGTCTAGGTAAGGAGCCACCGCTATGCCTCGTGGCCTTAGAACCGCCAGTAGGGACCCTAGAACCTTTGTAAAGATTATTGGTGCCGTGGCTAGCCCGAAGGGAAGAGCCACAAACTGGTAATGCCTGTCTAAGAAGGCGAACCTGAGGAACTGATGATGATCTCTGTGAATCGGAATGTGAAAATAAGCATCCTTTAAGTCCACGGTAGTCATAAATTGACCCTCCTGGATCATAGGGAGAATAGTTCGGATAGTCTCCATCTTGAAGCATGGGACTCTGAGAAATTTGTTTAGGATCTTGAGATCCAAGATTGGTCTGAAAGTTCCCTCTTTTTTGGGAACTATAAACAGATTTGAATAGAAGCCCTGCCCCTGTTCCTCCCTTGGAACTGGGTGGATCACTCCCATAACCAGTAGGTCTTGAACACAACGTAAGAATGCCTCTCTCTTTATCTGGTTTACAGATAATTGTGAGAGATGAAATCTCCCCTTTGGGGATGAAGCTTTGAAGTCCAGAAGATATCCCTGGGAAACAATCTCTAATGCCCAGGAATCCTGGACGTCTCTTGTCCAAGCCTGGACGAAGAGAGAAAGTCTGCCCCCTACTAGATCCGGTCCCGGATCGGGGGCTACTCCTTCATGCTGTCTTAGAGGTGGCAGCAGGTTTTTTGGCCTGCTTCCCCTTGTTCCAAGCCTGGTTTGGTCTCCAGACTGGTTTGGACTGGGCGAAATTTCCCTCTTGTTTTGCATTAGAGGAAGTTGAAGCTGCGCCACTCTTGAAGTTTCGAAATGAACGAAAATGATTCTGTTTGGTCCTTAATTTATTGGACCTATCCTGAGGAAGGGCATGACCTTTTCCTCCAGTAATATCAGAAATGATTTCCTTCAGGCCTGGCCCGAATAGGGTCTGTCCTTTGAAGGGGATGTTAAGAAGCTTAGACTTTGAAGTAACGTCAGCTGACCAGGACTTAAGCCATAGCACCCTGCGCGCCAGAATGGCAAAACCTGAATTCTTAGCCGTTAGTTTGGTTAGATGAAAAACGGCATCAGAAATAAAGGAATTAGCAAACTTGAGAGCTTTAATCCTGTCTAAAATATCATCTAATGGGGTCTCCACCTGTAGAGCCTTCTCAAGAGACTCGAACCAAAAAGCCGCTGCAGCAGTAACTGGGGCAATGCATGCAAGAGGCTGGAGAATAAAACCTTGATGGATAAAAAATTTCTTAAGGAGACCCTCCAATTTTTTATCCATAGGATCTAAGAAAGCACAACTGTCCTCGACAGGGATAGTTGTGCGCTTAGCTAGGGTAGAGACTGCTCCCTCCACCTTAGGGACCGTCTGCCACGAGTCCCGTATGGCGGCATCTATGGGAAACATCTTTTTAAA
The DNA here is from genome assembly GCF_027579735.1 of Bombina bombina. Lineage (NCBI taxonomy): Eukaryota > Metazoa > Chordata > Amphibia > Anura > Bombinatoridae > Bombina > Bombina bombina. The sequence goes on along the minus strand of NC_069505.1, from coordinate 594,203,678 downwards.
AGCAAGAGGGGGAGAGAACGGTACACCTGGTCTATCCCATTCCTTAGTAATAATTTCCGAAAACCTCTTAGGGACTGGAAAAACATCAGTGTAAACAGGCACTGCAAAGTATTTGTCCATTTTACACAATTTCTCTGGAACTACAATGGGGTCACAGTCATCCAGAGTCGCTAAAGCCTCCCTGAGCAATAAGCGGAGGTGTTCAAGCTTAAATTTAAAGGCTGTCATTTCAGAATCGGACTGAAGTAACGTCTTCCCTGAATCTGAAATCTCACCCTCAGATAGCAAATCCCTTGCCACGGCTTCGGAGCATTGTGAGGGTATATCGGACATAGCTACTAAATCGTCAGAAAGCTTTGTATTTGTTCTAGCCCCAGAGCTGTCTCGCTTTCCTTGTAACCCTGGCAGTTTAGGACAATATCTCTGAGAGGGTATGATTCATAACTGCCGCCATGTCTTGTAAGGTAAACGCACTGGACGCGCTAGATGTACTTGGCGTCACTTGAGCGGGAGTTATAGGTTCTGACACGTGGGGAGAGC